>NW_005871123.1:439703-542192 GCF_000147115.1 Myotis lucifugus | reverse complement strand
TTTTCATTCTCTGGACACTAACCTTTTTAAGTTCCTTATTATATCTTCATCGGACTAATGCACTAGTTTTTCATTTGATTTCCATGTCTTCAGGCTCTCTCCACTTCACTGCATCCTAAGCCTCACTGCCAGATCAATCTTCCTAAAAGTCAGATTGAGTCCATCACTGCTCAGCGTTGGATCTTTAGTAGCGCTCTATTTCTCACAGCATAAAAGGCAGACCCTTAATCTTTATATCCAAGCTCCTTGGGTGTAGCTAGCCTCAACCTTGACAAACTTTCAATTGTGCTGGCCTGCTCAATATTCCTATTACTTGTTTTCCTTTGTTTATGTGGCAAGTTAATTCTTTTCTTTTTGCTTTTCTCTTTTTGGAATAGTCTCTTCATTTCTTGTCATTTGAAGTTCAATTTTGTGTGTGAAAATCAAGCCAAATTTTACATGTTTTTGAAGAAAAGGAGATATTGCTCACAGTTTCCAATACAAAGGTATGCATAAAGTAATTGCACAATCAGTATGTACAACATGAATATCTTCCACCTTACACTTGGTGAAGTTTTCCTTTTTGAAGTAAGGTGAACTTCCAAATTTTCTTAAATTGCCACATGAACTGGTTGAAGATGACTTCTTTCAGAACTGCTCAAACTGCCATCCTTTTATATTAAGTAACTTCAATCTAAAAATATGCAGTTTTTACAATATTTTGGAATGCTATTTCTAAGATCTATTAAAATTTATTTAATCATTTATTTTAATTCTTTACTTTTTAAAGTATTACATATGTCTCCTTTTTCCCCCATTGACCTCTCCCCAGCCATTCCCACCCCCTCCCCCCGCACATACCCTCACCCCACTACTGTCTGTGTCCATGGGTTAAGCTTATATGCCTAAATACAAGTCTTTGGTTGCTCTCTTACACCCTCCCCTCCTCTGCCTTCCCTCTGAGGTTGGACAGTCTATTTGATGCTTCTATGTCTCTGGATCTATTTTTGTTCATCAGTTTATGTTGTTCATTATATTCCACAAATGAGTGAGATCATGTGGTATTTATTTTTCTCTGACTGGCTTATTTTGCTTAGCATAATGCTCTCCAGGTCCAGCCACACTGTTGCAAATGGTAAAAGTTCCTTCATTTTACAGCAGCGTAGTATTCCATTGTGTAGATGTACCATAGTTTTTTAATCCACTCATCTGCTGATGGGCATTTAGGCTGTTTCCAAATCTTATCTATTGTAAATTGTGTTGCTATGAAATAGGGTTGCATATATCTTTTCTGATTGGTGTTTCTAGTTTCTTGGGATATATTCCTAGAAGTGGGATCACTGGGTCAAATGGGAGTTCCATTTTTAGTTTTTTGAGGAACCTCCATACTGCCTTCCATAGTGGCTGCACCAGTCTGCATTCCCACCAGCAGTGCAAGAGGGTTCCTTTTTTTCCACTTCTTCACCAGCACTTGTCATTTGTTGATTTGTTGATGATAGCCATTCTGACAGGTGTGAGATGGTACCTCATTGTTGTTTTGATTTGCATCTCTTGGATGATTAGTGATTTTGAGCATGTTTTCATATGTCTCTCAGCCTTCTGAATGCCCTCTTTTGAAAAGTGTCTAGGTTCTTTGCCCTTTTTTGATTGGATTGTTAATCTTCCTTTTTTTAAGTTGTATGCGTTCCCTGTAAATTTTGGAGATTAAACCCTTATTGGAGATGACATTGGCAAATATGTTCTCCCAGGCTTTCTTGTTGTTTTGTTGATAGTTTCTTTTGCTGTGCAGCTTTTATTTTGATGTAGTCCCATTTGTTTATTTTATCCTTAGTTTCCATTGTCCTAGGAGATGTATCAGTAAAGATATTGCTATGACATATGTCTGATATTTTGCTGCCTATGGATTCTTCTAAGATTTTTATAGTTTCCCATCTTACATTTAAGCCCTTTATCCATTTTGAGTTTATTTCTGTGTATGGTGTAAGTTGGTGATCTAGTTTCATTTTTTTTGCATGTATCTGTCAAATTTTCCCAACACTATTTATTGAAGAGACTGTCTTGACTCCATTGTATGTTCTTGCCTCCTTTGTCAAATATTATTGAGCATAATGGCTTGGGTAGATTTCTGGGTTCTCTGTTCTGTTCCATTGGTCTATATGCCTGTTTTTGTGCCAGTACCAGGCAGTTTTTGTTGTTGTTGTTTTTTCAGTAACAGGCAGTTTTGAGAACAGTGGCTTTGTAATGTAGCTTGATATCTGGCATTATAATCCCTCCAATTTTGTTCTTCTTTCTCAGGATTGCTGTGGCTATTCAGGGTCTTTTTTAATTCCATATGAATTTTTGGAGAGTTTTTGAAATATGCTTTGGTATTTTAATGGGGATTGCATTGAATCTGTAGATTGCTTTGGGTAGTATGGACATTTTAATGATGTTGATTCTACCAACCCATGAACACAGTATATTCTTCCATTTGTTTATATCTTCCTCTAGTGAAACTGTCATTATTTGCAGATGACATAATATTGTATATAGAAAACCCTAATGACTCCATCAAAAAACTACTAGACTTAATAAATGAATTTGGCAATGTAGCAGGATACAAAATTAACACCCAGAAATCTATGGCTTTTTTATACACCAATAATGAACTCACAGAAAGAAAACTAAAAAAAAAAAACAAAACAAAACAAAAACAATCTTATCTACTGTTGCAACACCAAAAAAATTAAGATATCTAGGAATAAACTTAACTAAGGAGGTAAACGACCTGTACTCGGAAAACTACAAGACATTAAAAAAGGAGAGATAGCCCTGACCTGTTTGGCTCAGTGGATGGAGCGTCGGCCTGTGGACTGAAGGGTCCCAGGTTTGATTCTGGTCGGGGGCATGTACCTTGGTTTCGGGCATATCCCCAGTAGGGGGTGTGCAGGAGGCAGCTGATCGATGTTTCTCTCTCATCGATGTTTCTGGCTCTCTGTCCCTCTCTCTTCCTCTCTGTAAAAAATCAATAAAATATATTTTTTAAAAAAGGAGAGATAAAATTAATTAATTAATTAATACTATAGCCCTACTTTATGGCAGGTATTATCTCATTTAGTTCTTACAGCAATCCTGCAAATCAAGACCATCTATTATTATAATCTTTATTTATGTAACCTGCTTTTATACTTTCACAGAGTTTGTCAACCTATGTATATAAATTGTCATTCTTTGATTCTTAAACATAGTGCTTTGAGCTAATGAATGCAAACAGCAACTGAATTTCCATTAACAATCGTTTTTGGATTTGGTTCCCAAGAGCTGACTAGGAAATTTAGTTGGAAAAGTATTAGTCTGGAAGAAGGAGAAACCACTCGGGACCTATTTGTAGCCCCATCTCTGGTTTCTGATCTTTAGAAAGTCTATGATCAATTTTAGAACAATAATGTAAGGAGCTTTTAACTAGCTAGCATGATGTTACAAACAGATGGTGGGTAACATATGGGTAGCATAGGTTTCTTAAGGTAGAACCATGTTCTCTTGGAGAAGAGAGGAAAGAAGGTGTACCAACAGCATAAGTTGTGGAATAACCTCAAACAGACTCTTATCAACAGAGTGTATATGTACAAATTCATAACAATGTTGCTTAAAAAATAAGGTACATGTAACTTGATCAGTGCCACAGATTTGAAAGAGAATCTCTTTTGTACAAATCAGAGCCACTATCTCTGCTTGAAGAGAAATTTTAAGCACCTGTCATGGCCTAGATCTCCCTTAGAATATGTGGATTTATGGGTAAAAGAACCCTTCTGACTTTTTTTCCTATCACTGTATGAATATACATTATTTATTTTATTAAAACTCCCACTAGATATTGTGTCAGATTTTTACTTTCTTGTCAAAACTCTATAGTTTAGTTAAGATAATTTGTATTGTCCAGATACGTGTGTTTGTGTGTGTGCATGTGTGCGTGTGTGTGTGTGTGTGTGTGTGTGTGTGTGTGTGTGTTTAAATTCTGGGTATAAACTTATAGATACAAAATAATAAAGTGCGTTTCCTCAGAAAGTCAAGAAATAATAATTTTTATGTTAGAAATTTAATCTTCATTTTATACTTTTGGGTGTCTTATTTTATTCCCCCAAATTGTTGGGTTATTATACTACTTTTTTATTTTATAAGTTGAAGATATACATTGAATGACAAGGCGTCTGATGAGTTAACATGGAGTATAATTAAAAATGTCAAGTGGATTGGATATGTAAATTTGCATAATTATTTTTAATAAAAGGTATCTTTTATGCTACCTCAGAGCACTTTATAGTTGCAAATACACAATTTTAAAATGATCCAGAAGGCACAGCTGTGCCAAGGAGCCGTGGTATTCAGTGTGCCCTTTGGGGTGGGCCAGCCTGAGCAGATGGACCTTGAGGCTGCATTAAAGGTCAATTGATTTGTGCCTTTGCCAATTCAGTTCGCCGAATAAGTTTCACATTCTGTATCTCTACTAAGTGGCTCATCACAGATTTTCTCAAAGTTCAAATTCAATTGTAGTTGTTTCCCATTCCTCAAAAGAAAATCCTGGTGGCTAAACCTAAAGCCTAAAAAAAATGTTTGAACTTCTTCGCCTGAAATTTGGCATTCAAAACTCTCATGCTGACCTTGGTCTGTCATTTCAGCCTGAACTTTTACTTTATCCTTTCAAAATTTGCTCCACGCCTCTAATATGAGTCTTCTAACCAAACAGAAAATTCATGGAATTCTCTGAATCGGAAATGGTCCTCTTTGCTATGTGACAAAAGTTCTTTCTCTCAAATTCTAGCATGAGTCACCTCTTGTATACAAAGCTTTCTTTGCTCACTGTGGCTAATAAAATAGCTTCTTTTCCTTTAGTCCTTGCTGTGTATTTCATTAATTTAATTTTTAACATAAAAATGATGCTAGTTCTTGTTTATGCAACTGTTCTGTCTCCATATGTGATATGTTAAAATTAGGACTACCATAATTTCTATACTAAACTGGAAGGAAAGTAACTGTGGCTTAGCAAGCATTAGAATCAAGACATTTTCCTGGCCTCTTAGAAGACAAGACAGAGAGCCTGGGGGTTTGGCCTTTTACTATTAGTTATTACTCTTATAGGGTCTTTATTAACCACCAAACCTCCAGGCATGTCTTCCTAAGTAATTAGAGAGGTGCCTTGTTTTTCTATATGCCTAATGATGCCTGGCTGCAAAGTGAGTTGGAAACTAAGGTGAACACATCCTTATAAGTAGGACTAGGTCAATCATTTTGGCCTCACCTAATTTACCACTTCTAATATCTCATTAGGATTGAATATATGTCGATATGGAAGTCAAGTTCTGCTAAATGATTTATTTTTACTGACAGTTTTTCAGGTCTATTGTGCTTGTACAACTGAAGGTAATGCCACAAAATTAGGGTTAATTCCAGGCCCAGGGAGGAACACCTGGAGAGATCTATGAGTTTCCTTTAGAAAAGGAATAATAGTGGACCTGAATGCCTATTTAGATAGCTCAGAGTTGTATTTTATGTTCCTAAAATTTTAGTTGCTTTTCCTCAAGGAAGAATAACATGCTGGGGTGGGTTGGGAAAGATGGAAAGAAAAAAGAGGTAGTACTTGAAGAATTAGGGGCTGAAAAGAGGGAAGAATGTGAAGAGGGAGATTAAGAACCGTGATTCCTTCTTCTTGATTCCCTGCGCATTCTCTAGAGCAGAGATGCAAACCATGTACTTATACGCTGCAGTTTCCATCAGCTGCAGGTGTTTTGCTTAGTTCTTCAAACAGTTTTCTATATGGTGTTTTGAAAATTTTGAGGTAGAGCCTAGCATTTCAAACTTTGAAAAATTTTATACAAAAATCTAAGTTGTGGCTTCTTTGGGAAAAATTCTTAATTCGTAAACAAATAATTTGCTTGAGTTAGGTAGTGTTTTTTTCTTTAGCCACGGCAAGAGCCCTTCAGGTCTGGAAACTTCTCCCTGCACAAGCCCACCTTCTTTGCATACTAGCTGAATAGGCCCTGAGACACTAGGTTTCTAACCAATGTACCCCAGACTCATTGATAACAAGGGGCTAAAAGTCAGGCTAGGACTGGGCCTTGACTAATATAAACAGAAAGTATTTTTGTTGTACACTGATGAATGATGTTACAAATTAAAAATAACCTATTAGATATTATCTAAATGAACATGAAATTTACAAATGTGCATCTTAGTCAGTTGTCAAATGCATAATTCATTTTCCTATTTTTGTAAAAATACTTGTTAAAAATACTTGTTAAATACACACATATTTAAAAATGTACTTCATCAGAAAACTGGATTGACTTAAGCAGTAGAATCAGGACTTATTTTTAGGAATTTGGGAAGTAATCTAATATTCTCAATAGTTTAATTCCAAATGTATGTCAACTCTTTGAAAGTCAAAGGTCTCATCTGTCTGTATTTTTCAAAGACTAGTTCTTGAGTGTTTTCCTTAATTTCATGAAAACGATGATAAAACTTTCCATAAATTGTTCTTAAAATGGGGACTGTTTCCTCCGAAGCAGCTCACATGAGTTTAAGTGGGCAGGTTTTTATTCTTTTTGTTTCTTTTACCAGTACTATTGAAAGCAGAGAGAATTTGTAATAAATGACCTCAATAATTCACTTCTTATAAAATGTGAAGTCATTAAAGCTTCCTTAAAAAAACATCAGCAAGTTTGATTGGCGTGTTGTGGTCCAGTTTATTTCACAAAAGCTGTTAGAAAGCTTCTAAAGTGTAGTGCTTTATGGACATTACACCGAAGCATAGGAAGACATCGCTTTATCTTTATAAAAACAAAGTAACTTGGAAAAAACTTTGTGGTGATAGATTATGTAGTTTTATGGGAAATTCCTTCACATTTACACATTTGAACTTTCTCCAGAATACCTTTGGTGGATTTTAAAGATTTAATAATTTGCAGATACTTTAGATAAAGGTCTTTCTATAGGTGCATCTTGGTATAGGGAATATGTATGATAAATTCATTTTTTAATTTATTCCAATGAGGTTATTTTCCCATTGAAAACTTCATTTTCATTCAGTCTTACTATCTACACTTTAGGTAACACTCTCACCCTAAGTGTCTGGTGGCTTTATCCTAGACAAAATGAAGTTTAATACTATACATTTATTATTTATCTATATAATAAAAGCCTAAGTGACCGTTAACGGTGAAATGACCAGAACGACCAGTTGCTATGATGTGCACTGACCACCAGGGGGCAGACGCTTAACACAGGAGCTGCCCCCTGGTGGTCAGTGTGCTCCCACAGGGGGAGCGCCGCTTAGCCAGAAGCTGGGCTCACAGCTGGCGAGTGCAGTGGCTGTGGCTGGAGCCTCTCCCACCTCCGAGGCAGCACTAAGGAGCAGCAAGTCAAGCAGTAAGGAGAAGTGAGCAGGTGTGCGGTAAGGAGTGAGGGGTCCCAGACTGTGAGAAGGCGCAGGCCGGGCTGAGGGACCCCCGCCCCCTCCATGCACGAATTTCTAGTGCACCGGGACTCTAATATATATATATATATATATATATATATATATATAGAGAGAGAGAGAGAGAGAGAGAGAGAGAGAGAGAGAGTAAAGGAGAAGTGCTGTAGAAAATCCATTTCAAATTAGTTGGTCATAGCTGGAGAAGTTAGAGAGGAGGCCTGTGTCTTTGCATGGTGAATGCACTACTGATAGAGATTATCCACCCCTCTCTTGGCTTGGTTTTACCTGCCCGAGTAACAGAGTGAATGCTTTTGAAGACACTCTATCCTTAAATCAATGATATAACTCCTGAAAAGTACTGTATTTTAGCCAACATTGTCATTGTAGTTAATGAGCAGAGTGTGACATTTCATGAGCTGATACTAACTTACACGAAATTGCTTCTTTATGGAAATATTGCATGTTCTCTGTGTTGTTAGGAATCATAAAGTTTATTAAATCTCTCATGAGCTAGAAAAGGAGAGATCATTTAAAGTTGACATTTTCTTTTTCTCTGAAGCTATACAATGGAATTGTAGCATCTTTAGGGAATTAAGCATTAAAATAGACTACTTCTACATAGTAGTGAAATTTAGCTTATTTCATATTATCCTGGAAATATTGACATTAAAGGGATTATAAAAATTGTCTTGTTCAACTATCATCACATGCTTGGTCTTCTTTATATCACCTTTGACAAGTTAAAGTTCTAGTTCTACTGGAACTCACCCTGGTGATGAGAAAGCTTTCTGCATGAGGTAGCCTCTTTGATTTGTGAATATCTATGACTATTATAAAAGCCTTCTGTATATAGCCTGCTGAAATCTGTTTTTGTTTGTATTTTAATCCTTTTGTCCTAGTGATTTCCTCTAAAGAAGTTGTATATTTTTTTCCAGTATGACAGCATTTCAGAAGTCTGAAGACACTTAACAAATTATTCATAAGTCCTTCTTTTCATGGTTAAGCAGACATAGTTCCTTTAAGTTCTTCAATATTGATGTTACTTCTAGCCCTGGCCAGTTTTCTCAGTGGTTAAAGCATAGGCCCTCAGACCAAAGGGTCACAGGTTTGATTCCTGGTCAAGGGCACGTGCCTTAGTTGCAGGCTTGATCCCAGGCCCCCTTGGAGGTGCGAATGGGAGTCAACCAATCGCTGTCTCTTTTACATCGATGCTTCTCTCTCTCTCCCCCCCCTTCCCTCCGCTTTACTCTCTCTAAAAAATAAAATAAATGAAAAAAATATCCCTGAGTGAGGATTAAAAATTTTTTGATGTTGCATCCAGTTTTTTAATTAATGTGTTCATTGTTCTCCAGAGAGATACTGATTTTTCAATATTCCTCTTAAATTGTCATTTCCCCAGTTTTCCACAGATTCCAAGACTGGTCTCACCTAGAACAGAATGTGATTTTTCACTCTGCTATTGTGGGTTTTCTTTGTACATTTGTGCATTTTAATATTGTTTTACTTGTTGGTCTTATCACATTGCTATCATGTTTGCTGTTTACTGTAACACCCTAATATTTTGTAAGATATAGTACTAATGTTTATCTATCTGGTCCTATATTTATATAAGTAATCCTTTTAAACTCAAGTCTAGGTTCTTATATCTTACATATTGGTTTTTAAAATTTTTAATTAAGAAACCTTTATATTGTTATTATTCAAATTCATTATTAACATTTTGAACCCTGATTGTTTTATCTAACATACTAACTTTATTTACAAGCTATATGACTCCACTAAATATGCTGTTGAGTCATTATGCATATTTTGAACAAGACAGAGTAAAGATCTAAGGGACATTAGAGAACTCCTTAGTATGTTTTATGGTGTTTCTTCCCAGAATTCATTCTAACTTCCCCTTGACCTGTAGCAACTATGAGGTTGAAGAAGAATTAATCCATCTTCATCTTCAGATTTGGACGCTGATTGGTTAAAGCTAATAAGCATAATTGAGCTTAGTTCATGATCACAGCAAAAAATGGAATTTTACATTGAGGAAAAAGAAGTCTCTCTTGTTCTGCATTATAAGATGCATGGATGTGAGGTCTGGAACTGTTTGAAGCCACTTTACCACCACGAAGAATGCCAGCCTGAGGATAAGGCCAAAACACACAGTTGACAAAAGCCTCTTTTAAATGAAATTAAAATTCCACTCTAACAATGTCCAAGGATCTATCTATCTCTAAACTCTTTAATTATATGAGTAACTAAAGAGAGCAGGGAAATTAATGCTCACCCTAAGATATCAAAAAATATAAGTAGTTTAACACAACAAAAGTGTGTATTTTACTCACATAAATTCTGATTATGGGAATTGTTGGAGGTTGTCCTCTCTCTAGTGACTCGAGGAACCAGGCTCCTTCCATTTTATGATGCCACTGTCTCAACATGTGTCAGGGAAAGAGAGAGTTAGAGGAGGAAGTAGGCTTTTAATACCTTAGCCTGGAAATATAATATATTGCTTCCATTCATAATTCATTAGCCTGAACCAGTCAGATGGTCCAAAATTAAATGCTAAGGAGGCTAGAAATTGTAGAAGAGTATTTGGAATATTTGGCGAGCATTAAGGATTTCTATGACTTAACATCTCTCCAAGGAACGTGGGTTTTCACAAAGGACTGAAAGAGGCACTGATCATAACCTATGTCTGCTTTCTACTTGCAACCATCCCAGAGGCCTGGTTACTGGTTTAGAAGAGTGAGAACACACAGAAACTATAACAATAAATTCCCCTAAGACACTATCTTTTCCTTTCATTTTGAAAGTCAGGACTAAATGTTTCTAACTCTGGATTTCTGGTCACATCTCCTATTTTTCCCAGTGGCTAGGAGATAAGAGATTTCTATTCATGCAATTGACGATCTCATCTGCAAGTTTTTAGCTTACTCTGGCACTTAATCTTCTTAGGCCTGGAGACTTGAAATCATTTAAAGAAGCTAAATGCTATCTTATCATCTCTGTACATATCTTGAGGTTCAATTGCTTTTACCCATATTTATTCCATCTCCTCCAGGATAAAAAATTATCTTCTGGTCAGAGAATGTGGAACTAAAGTGGAATTTTCAGAATCCCATTTTGTGTTCCTTGTTCAATTTATAAAATTTTGTCAGACATATTTACAGGTAAACTCTCTTTGTTCTTGTTCTGGATAGAATTGTAACTTTAAAACGTTTTATTTTCCTTATGCAGTTTATTCACAAACCTCAGCTCATTCTGGGTTTCCTGGCACTATTCTCCCAGGCTCATGTTTCTTTCATATTGGTGGTTATCTGCCTCTGTACACCTTTCCTACATGTAAATTAAAAAGTTAAAGTCAACCAGGTGGTCTTTATGGATTTTCTATGAATCTTCAGATACTCTCCTTGATTAGATTTTTTTAAAATTTCATAGGTAGAAATTCAATTTCAAGTGGTTTCCAAACTCTCCGAACTTTCTCATTTTAGAGTCTGAAACTACATTACCATTTATGTCTTTCACTTAAATTCTTTGAGGTTTTCCTATCTGAAGTTTAGGGTAGCTTTTCTCTCTAGTCATCATGGTCACCATGTGTTTGAAATATCCGTGGTGCTTAGTAATAAAGGATTTTTGAAAAAGTGCATTTGAACTAAGCAAGAACAAGATTCCTTTTTCATGGAATCTGCTCTCATTCATTTTTTTCAAAATGAAATTATGTGGTCAGTCTATTTAGACAATGTTAATAGTTTCATCTATTACCTTTTCATAAAAATGAAAATTTCAACTTGATTTCTCTCTATTCATGAAAATTAAAATCTTTTTTTTGAGTGAGTATAACATTATCAGTGTGAAAGATACATGTTTAATATCCATATAGACAGCTATTATTCTACACATAATTATGTATCGTGCATTTTTACCAACAGATGTCATAGATCATCAGAGAGATAGGTTAAAAGAAAATAAATAGCTCAATGTAAATCCATTATCATTACTAAGGGCAGATGACCTGTTGGGGTCCAGCTCCGGTGGGTCCAGGGGTTCTCAAAGGTGTGGACGGAGTCGGCGAAAAATGAAGGACACGGAGACAGTGTTCAGATCATCAGCATAGTTGGGTTCTCTTTTTATTCTCCTGTTACATCTGTATTTATACCATTTGATCCTATAAGCATGCCTCTATAATCACATCATGGTATGTTTTGGGTAACCTTCTACAGTTCCTTGTTTCATTTCCATAGTTTCTTATCTGACCTTTGCCAAAAATCCTGTCTCTGTCTAGTTCTGTTGATTTTAATCTTGTCTAGGTTAATCTCTGTGTTCCATTATAAGGGCTATTCCAAGGCCACTATTTTACTGCACTACTGATAAGCTACAAGGAAGTGACTGAAGGATATTATCCTACCCAGTAAAGGTTATGTCCTCCCAGCCCCGCTGCTTGCCTTCCCTGGAACTGCCCTGTTTCGGTGGGTCTCCAGGGGTATAGGCTTTGGTGCTTTCCCTGGTGGGCAGACCCCTGGGGATGTGGGCCCAACAAGTCCCAAATTTATTGCCAACAGTCTTAGTCCAAGTTCTTTATAAGTAGTGCATGGTATTTCTGTAACACTAGGGGGTTTTGCTGATTTATTCTCTTCCTTAGTCCTGTTAATTCCTAACTCCAGGGAAAAATCCCCACCTGGGGAAACAACCTTTCTTGGGGAGGTGGCCCTCATAGCGCTAAGAAGGGGAGCAAAAATATTAAGAACAGTATGCCAGGTCCCTTGAAACATATGCTGTGCAGATGTTTCTTCCCTGTAGCGACTGTGTCAAGCAACAAGGATGGAGTGGCCTCCGGCAATGACCTTTGATATCTTTGCCATGTTTGCTTTCCTAATATTTTCTAATGCAAGCTAGTCTATATTCAATATTCTATAACTTTACTCAGTCTTACTGAAGTTCTTTATTTGTGCTATGTCATTCTTTATTTCCACCTGTTCTTTTTTCATAGTTACAGTATCTTTTATCATGCTGTTGAGCATCTGTACCATCATTACTCTGAACTCTGTTTCAAATAAATTTCTTATCTCTGGCTTCATTTATCCCTTCATTTGGAGAATTCTCTTGTTCTTTTATTCGGGGGCTGTTTCTTTGTTTCCTCATTTTGGCTGTCTGTTTGGGTTTGTGACTATGTGTTATGTAGATCCTCTACACCTCTCAATCTCTAGTGCAGGACAATGTCAAACGCTGTTTCTGACTTATTAGATCAAAGACTCACAGCCTCCACAGACCACCTCTTCCTGTAGACCAGTGGTTCTCAACCTTGGCTGCACATTAGAATCACCTGGGAATCTTTTTAAAATCCTGATTTCTGGGCCTCATCCTCCGGAAATTCTGTTTCTTTGTTATAGAGTGGGGCCACAACATTAGTAACAAAGAAATGCAAGTTAAAATTATAACATGATACAACTATACACCAATGAGAAAAGTCTGAAACTGAAAGGACTGCCCTAGCTTGGTGGCACAGTTGGTTGGAGCATTATCCCATACACCAAAGGCTGAGAGTTCAATTCTCAGTCAGAACACATACTAGGTTGTGGATTTGATCCCAGGTCAGGCATATACAGGACACAACTGACTGATGTTTCACTCTCTCTCTCCCTCCCTTTCTCTCTAAAAATAATAATTAAATATATATCCTTGGGTGAGGATTAAAAAAAAAAAAACCAACACCTAAAGGGACTGATCATACAAAGGGTTGCTGAGGATGTGAATAAATTGCAGGTTGCATACATGCTGGTGGGAATGCAAAATTGTGTAACAATTTTAGAAAAAGTTTGGCAGTTTCTTTAAAAAATTAACTTTCACCTACCATGTGATCTAGACATTCTACTTTACATTCCATACACTAAGAGAAATGAAAGCATACATCCATACCTTGACTTCCACAAAGATGTTTGTAGCAACTTTATTTGTAATATTAAAAAATTAGAAACAAACCAAATGTTCATCAACAAGTGAGAGAATAAACAAATTGTAATATCCATATAATGAATACCATTCTGCAATCAGAAGGAATGAATTACTGCAGAAAGAACATTTCTGAAAATAATTATCCTGAGTGGAAAAAGCCAGGCCGAATGAAATATGTATTGTATGATTCAACTTATATAACATTCTAGAAGATGCAAACTAATCTCTAATGACAGAAATAATTATGGTTGCCTGGAAATGGGGGGTTGGATGGGAAATGGGGTGAGGGTGAATGGGGTGGAAATGAGGGATTATAAAAGTTATAAGGAAACTTTTGAAATTATAATCAATATGTTCAAAATCTTGATTGTTTCACAGGTACATATATATGCCAAATCTTACTAAATGTTTAAATATGTGCCATTAATTACACTTTAATTATACTTCAATGAAGCTATTAAAAACTTAGAGAATGTGGTAGTTTAGTTTTTAATATAACAATATATTTCTTTGATACTGGAAATAAAGATCTAATAATGGAAATTGTAGACAAATTTCTTTCACATGAATACCAAACCATGGAATCTTTATTCCTAACTTTACCAAAAAAATTGTGAAACTCAAGGAAAATATTTTAACTTTAATAGAAAGATAAAAAATAAGATGAAACAAAGGAAATACAACTATGTTACTAGATGAGAAGCCTTAATGTCATATAAAAATTACTTTTCCTATATTTTAGAATTCAAGCACTGTTTGGAGAGATATAGGTCAGATACAATAACCTCAAAATGTTCTGCAAAACACTATGATTTTGAATAGCCAATACATTTTATTATCAATACAAATAATGAGTTGGGAGATACCAGATTTCAAAAATTACTATAATTGAATCTCTATGGTATTAGTATAAGAATAGATCAGTGGAAGATGATTCATAAATAGATTCCAGTTTACATGATAATTTATTTATATCTAAGATGATATGTAAATTAATTCAGTGAGAAATGATAGTTTATGTGAAGACAACTAAAAGAACATTGGCTTGGATTTCTATCTCTTATAGTATACAAAATAAATTTGAGAATCTGTAACATCAATAATTTGATGAAGTCATATGTGGTATGGTCCTCATCATTTTCCTATTTGGAGCACCTTTCTAGGATATGCAAAGACTAGATGGATCAGGTAGATTACTTTAATCTAAGCAGGTGATAGCTTTAATGACTGTTGCCTGAAATAACCTGGATATCATCAGGACCACTGGATCATAGGTTTAGGTGTGAGTACACAAATCCTCTCAGTAGAAATTGTACACTTGAGATTGGACCAGGTTAGGTCCAGAAGGCACAAAATATTACATGAATAGTGGACCAGAATCCCATGATCTCATGTTATTTACCACTCTTGCACTTCAATTACAACCTCTAGCCTATGGGGCATTCCCTACAACTAACTGAAAGAGAGGTAAAGCTCTCAGAACACATTCCTAAAATGCCAGCACAAGGTGGTACAGCAGATCCATAGAGAAACCATGGTGGCAGAGGTGGAGGCTATGCATGGGCTCAGTAACAGAGTTCTTTCTGAATATCTAATCTGTCAGCCACAGAAATTGATGCTAAGCTCTTCATATGGCATCATCCCTTGAGAAGACCAACTAGTTACTGATCACAGAGTACTTACATTATACCTCCTTCCTCCTAAATGAGGCACCATTTTTTTTTCTTATTACAATAAATATTTATTCTAGATATGGGCTGGTTCTTTATTCACAGTGCCTCCATCACCAACCATCTAAGTGCTTTTAGAATGTCTGATTTATAAACATGTTATTTCACATGATGTTGCCTCAGATCCAGAAGCCCATTTAATGGCAAAGGAGGAATAAAAATCAAAAACATAATTATAGAATCTATTGGTCTTATATAATGACCTATTAGAATGATAGGATGAACTGCTAAAGGCTTAGCTAAGGCACTAGTTTATAGACAATACCTTTTAGGGGTAGGACAATGATGTCTAGGAGGATCTATATATCTATATCTATATCTATATCTATATCTATATCTATCTATATCTATATCCATGTCTATGTCTGTCATCTATGTCATCTATATCTATATCTACATCTACATGTATACCTATAATCTATCTATCATCTGTCTACCTATATTGAACTAACAGTTTGTTTTTTATTGGGGTGCCCCTCAAATTTCACATATTCAGATCCAAGCACTAAATGCTGGAAAAAGGATTAGTTCCTATCAACATCCTTCCACTATCTGAAATTTTAGGTTCTTTTGTGGATCCTGCTTTTCATGGAAGCAACATTGTAGTTGGGCAAGGGACAAAGAATTTCACTGCATTGGATACCTACATAGCATTAAACTGTTTTGCACTCCTCATGACAGTGAACCAGCAAGCAAAAACAAGAGCTCCTGTACTATCAAAAGTTACTCATTGCCACGAAGTGTTAGGTTGATGTCCTACAACGGGAGCAGAAAGGAGAATGCCTGAGGCCCAGGGGTTTCACTAGGAAATTGCTTGGTGCTTCTATGCTACTATGCACTGCATTAATAGTAAATGGGCAATTGCATCAACTAAGGCCTGGCAAGGGCAAGGCAACCGAAGACTCAGAACCTTTGGGGAAGGAGGATTGGAAATCCCTATTTAAATTGATTTTATAAATATACCAAGAAACTTGATATCATGAGACTTTATGTTTGATATGTACTTGTTTTAGATATATTAACCTCATTAATATTTTTTACCTTACTTCTTTCTGTCCCCATTCATATTTTTGTACCTTAAGTATACATTTATATTTTATTTAATAAAAGGGATTTAAAACTTTTTATCTAAAATATCCTGAGCATTTTTTTTTACTAAAAAACGTTTATATTCTCCCCCCCCTCCCCCAAGTTCATCAAGTCAGAAGCATCAGACCATAAAAGCATATTCTTTTGTTTTTTTTTAATCCTCACCCAAGGACATGCTTAGAGAGAGGAAGGGAGTTAGAGAGAGAAACATCGATGTGAGATAAACATCAACCAGTTGCCTTCTGTATGCGCCCTAACCTAGGATAGAACCTGTAACCAAGGTATGTTCCCTGACTGGGAATCAAACCAGCAACTTTCCAGGATATAGGATGATGTGCAACCAACTGAGCCACTGTAGCCAGGCAAAAGCATACTCTTTATGTTTCTTACACATCCTTTAAAATATTTTTCTAAATACTTTCCTCAGTAATGGGGCCTTTATATTGTTGCTGTGTATTTCTTATCATCTCTGTGGAAGCTCTAGAAGAAAAAAATGTGCTATAGTTAAGTGAATAAATCTTTTTTCCCCCCCTATATCCAATTCTTTCAAATATGTATAATAACACTACAACATAATGTGAGACATTTTATGAAAGATTATAGTCATATTAAAAATAATTTTGGGACATAACTTTATATCTGTTGAACACACAGCTGTACAGAAGAATGTAAGAGAAGGAAGAAAAGGTGTTATGTCTACTTTCCTGGCAACCAAAGTCACAGCTGATTATATTTACTAAGCATCTAAAAATAGGTGACAGTTTCAAAGGTGGCCCAGTTCTGTTTTCACAAACTTAAAGATTCATAGTAATATATTATGATTCATTATTGGGAACATATAGAGATCCATAATCATATATTGGAAGATTAAAAAACATTTATAATAACTATTAGCAGTTTAATATATTATATCAATATGTAACTTGTCTATGCAACTTAGAAACATATAAAGAATATTACATTTGAGAGATGTATTATCCTGGGCAGAAAGAAATACATGAGAAATTCAGGTTAACAATTTCAATAGTTCAATTGTATTTTAATAGTTTATTCTCTGCATCTGACAAACCAAATAAGATGTTAGTATTTAAATATTTATAGCATTTTATTTGCATGCATGAAAATGAAATTGTCTGAGGTATTGTTATATCTCCATGTGCTCACCAGGGTGAATAAAAGAGCTTTGCAGAAAAAATAAGGCTAAAGGAGTTTATGATCACCACACCAGCACTGCAAGAGATGCTAAAGGACTACGGTAATGAAAAGAATAAATAGAGAGAGAAACATAGGCATAAAGAATTAAAATGGCAATAAAAAAGTACCTAGCAATAATAACCTTAAATGTAAATGAATTAAATACTCCAATCAGAAGAAATAGGGTAGCTGAATGGATACAAAAATGTGAACCAAATATATGCTGTCTATAAGAGACCCACCTCAGAACAAAGACTCACACAGGATGACAGTGTAGGGATAGAAAAAAATTTCCGTGCAAATGGAAATGAAAAAATGCTGGGGTGATAATACTCATATCTGACAAAATAGACTTCAAAATGAAGGCCATCACAAGAGACAAAAAAGGTCACTACATAATACTAAAGAAATTGATCCAACAAGAGGATACACCCCTAGTAAACATATAACACCCAATATAGGAGCACCTAAATATCTATATATATAAAAGCCTAGTATGCAAATAGACCACACAGAGGAACAACCAAACAAGCGAATAACCGGTCACTATGACGTGCGCTGACCTCCAGGGGGCGTGTACAGAGCATGACGGGTGTTGGCAGCAGGCGGTAGAGCACAGAATATGGCGGGCGTCAGCCGCAGCAGGATGGTAGAGTAGGTGAGTGGTGGTACCAGACCAAGGTGGGGCACTAGTCACTGTCATTAGGGCAAGCCTCTGGTGGTTACTGAAAATTCTTTGCTCCTGTGCTGATCACTAGGTGCTGTCAGTAGGTGTGAGCAGTGGCTGCCGTCCCCAATTGCCCCTCAGGGCTTTTCCACCTCCCCCTACTCCTGAAGGGTGATTGGAGCCAGAGGTCTCCTCTTGCATCTGCTGCCGGCGATGGCCCTGATTACACCCACTGCCAGCCCGGCCTCAATGGCTCCACGCCATCAGCAGATGTGAGCGGGGCCAGCACTGGCAACACATGGGAGCAGTAGCACTGGGAGTGGGGCTGCTGGCAGAGAGGGAACGGGGACATGGTGGGAGGGGCCGGGCAGGGGCACAGAAGATGGGCGAGACCTGCCCCTTTGCCCACCGCAGCCTCACAGCCCACAGTTTCTTTCAAGGTGCATGAATTCATGCACTGGGCCCCTAGTATATTTAAAAAAAAAACTTGAGGAGGACTTTAAGGGTGAGATAGACAGCAATACAGTCATAGCAGGGAACTTTAACACACTGCTGACTTTACTGGATAGATCTTTCAGGCAAAAAATCAACAAGGAAACAGTGACTCTAAATGAAACACTGGATCAGATGGATTTAATTAACATTTATAGAACATTTCACCCCAAAGCTACAGAATATACATTCTTCTCAAGGGCACATGGGTCATTTCAAAGATAGGCCATATGTTAGAACACAAAACAAGTCTCTACAAGTTCAAGAAGATTGAAATCATAGCAAGCATCTTCTCAGATTATAGTGGAATGAAATTATAAATCAACTACAGTAAAAACACTCAAGAATATTCAAACACATGGAGGCTAAATAGCATGTTATTAAACAATGAATTCAAAAACTTCCTGGAAAGAAATGAAAATAAACAAACAACAATTCAAAATCTCTGGGACACAGCAAAAGCAGTCCTGAGAGAGAGTTCATAGCACTACAAGTCTCCCTCAAAAAAACAAGAAAAATTAAAAATAAACTATCTAATCCTACAACTTTATAATTAGAAGGAGAACAACAAGAAAAGCCCAGAGGAAGTAGAAGGAAGGAAATAACAATCAGAGCAGAAATGAACCTTTAGCCAGACTCATCAAGAAAGAGAGAGGACCCAAATAAATAAAATCGGAAATCAAAGTGATGAAGTTAACAACTGACACCACAGAAATACAAAGGATTGCAAGAAAATACTATGAACAACTATATGCCTACAAGCTGAAAAATGTGGATGAAATGAACAAATTCCTAGAAAAATATAATCTTCCAAAGCTGAATCAGGAAAAATCAGAAAGCCTGACTAGGCCAATAACAATTCATGAAATAGAAGCAGTAATAAAAACAAACAAAAAAACTCCCAGCAAACAAAAGCCCTTGTCTAGACACTTTCACAGGGGAGTTTATCCAAACATTCAAAGAAGAACTAACACCTATCCTCCTTGAACTATTAAAAAAAATCCAAGAGGAAGGAACACATCCAACCTCTTTTTATGAAGCCAACATTATCCTAATTCTAAAACCAGATAAAGACACTAAAAAGAAAGAGAAATACAGGCCAATGTCCCTGATGAACATAGAAGCTAAAATCCTTAACAAAATATTAGCCAATCAGATCTAGCAATACATTAAAAAGATCATACACCATGACCAAGTGGGATTTATTACAGTGACACAAGGCCAATATGATATTTGGAAATTAATAAATGTTATACATCACTTAAACAAATTGAAAGACAAAAGTCTTATGATCATATCAATAGACACAGAAAAAGCATTCAACAAAATCCAAAACCAATTTTTGATAAAAATACTCAGCAAAGTTGGAATAGAGGGTCATACCTCAACATATTAAGGCCACATATGACAATCCAACAGCTAACATCATACTCCATTAGTATAAACTAAAATCATTTCCCGTAAGAACAGGAACAAGACAGGGATGTCCGCTTTCATCACTCTTATTTAACATTAGGGGTCCAGTGCATGAATTTGTGCACCTTGAAAAAAACTGTGGACCTCAAGGCTGCAGTGGCACAGGGGCAGGTCTCAGCCCATACTCCATGCCCCCACCTGGACCCTCCTGCTGCATCCCCTGTCCCCTCTCTGACAGCAACCCCGATTCCTCTGAAGCAGCTCCCACACACTGACGCACCTGCCCTGCTTACACCTGCTAACAGCGCTGAGAGATCAGGACCAGCACCAGGCACAGGCAGCAGGTGCAAGCGGTGGCTCCAATGCCAGTAGTGGGTGCGAGCAGCTGCTCCAGTGCTGACAGCGGGTGTGAGCGGGGTCATTGCCAGCAGTGAGTGTAAAAGGCAGCTGATGGCCCCAATCGCCTTTCAGGAGCAAGAGGAGGTGGAGAAGCCCTGAGGTGTGATCGGGGCCAGCAGCCACCACTCGCACCCACTGACAATGCCAAGTGATCTGGGCTAGTGCTGGGAGCCAGCAGCGGGTGCAAGCAGCGGCTCCAGTACTGGCACAGGTGCGAGCATGGTGCAGGACCACAGCGCACAGGAGCAAAGAATTTTCAGTAACCAGAGGCTTGCCCCGATGACAGCAACCGGCACCCCACCTTGGTCTGGCGCCCCCACTCACCATCCCGCCGTGGACAACGCCCACCATGTTCCGTGCTCAACTCCTGGTGGTTCGCACACGTCATAGCGACCAGTTGTTTGGTTGTTCCACCATTTGGTCTATTTGCATATTAAGGTTTTATATATATAGATAGTACTGGAAGTGCTAGCCATAGCAATCAGACAAGGAGAAAACATAAAAGGCATCCGCATTTGAAAAGAGGAAGTGAAACTCTCATTATTTGCAGATGACATGATATTGTACATAGAAAACCCAATAGACTTCACCAAAAAAACTACTAGATTTAATAAAGGTATTTGGTAATGAAGCAGGATACAAAATTTACACCAGAAATGGCTTTTTTATTCACCAATAATGAAGCCTCAGAAAGATAAACTAAGCAAACAATCTCATTTACCATTGCAACAAAAAAATTAAGATACTAATAATAAACTTAACCAATGTGGTAAACGTCTTGAACTCAAAACTACAGGATGTTGGAAAAAGAGCTAAAGGGAAATATTAACAAGTGGAAGAATATACTATGTTCATGGATTGGTAGAATCAACATTATTAAAATGTCCATACTACCCAAATCAATCTACAGATTCAATGCAATCCCCATTAAAATACCAATGGCATATTTCACAGACCTAGAACAAACTCTCCAAAAATTTATATGAAACCAAAAAATATCCCAAATAGCCGCAGCAAAACTGAGAAAGAAGAAGAAAGTTGGAGGAATCACAATACCAGATATCAAGTTTTACTACAAAGCCACTATAATTAGAACAGCCTGGTACTGGCACAAGAACAGGAATATAGATCAATGGAACAGAAGAGAGAACACAGAAATTGATCCAAGCCATTACATTTAATTAATATTTGACAAAGGAGTCATGAGAATACAATGAAGTCAAGACAGTCTCTTCAATAAATGGTATTGGGAAAATTGGACAGGTAAATGCAAAAAAATGAAACTAGACTATCAACTTACACCATACACAAGAATAAACTCAAAATTAATAAAAGACTTAAATGTATGCTGTGAAACCATAAAAATCCTAGAAGAAACCATAGGCACCAAAATCTCAGACATCTCTGGTAGCAATATGTTTGCAGATACATCTCCAAGGGCAATGGAAACTAAGGACAAAATAAACAAATGGGATTTCATCAAAATAAAAAGCTTCTGCACAACCAAAGAAACCACCAACAAAATGAAAAGGGAGCCCATTGTATGAAATAATATATTTGGCAATGATACATCTGATAAATGGTTACTATCCAAAATATATAAGGAACTCATACAACTTAAAAAAGAAAGACAAACAATCCAATCAAAAAATGGGCAAAGGACCCAAATAGACAATTCTCCAAAGTGGACATGAAGATGGCCAAGAGACATATGAAAAAATGCTCAAAGTTACTGATCATCAGAGAGATGCAAATTAAAACAACAATGAGGCCTCACCTCACACCTGTCAGAATGGCTATGATCAACAAATCAACCAATGACGAGCTGGCGAGAATGTGGAGAAAAGTGAACCTCAGTACACTGCTAGTGGGAATTCAGACTGGTGCAGCCATTATGGAAAACAGTATGGAATTTCCTCAAAAATTGAAATATGGAACTTATGTTTGATCCAGTGATCCCACTTCTGGGAATATATCCTAAGAAACCTGAAACAGCAATCAGAAAGAATATATGCACCCTATGTTCATAGCAGGGCAATTTACAATAGATAAAGTCTGGGAACAGCCCAAGTGCCCATCAGTAGATGAGTGAAGAGTCATATGCTAAACAAAATAAACCAGTCAGAGAAAGACAAGTATTACAGGATCTCACTCCTATGTGGAATCTAATGAACCAAATAAACTGATGAACAAAATAGATTCAGAGACATAGAAGCATGGAACAGACTATGGAACCTCAGAGGGGAGAGAAGGAGGGCGGCTGGGTATGAAGAGATCCACCAAAGGACTTGTGTGCATATATGCATCACCCATGGACACAGACAAGGCCTGCAGTGGGGGGTGAGGGCAGGCTGCAAGGAGTCTATGTTGGAAAAAGGGAGACATCTGTAATACTTTCAACAATAAAGATTAAAAACATAATTAAGTAATTATATTTTTGATGATAAAAACGTGTTAAATAAAAAAATTTCCCACGGGTAATTTGTAGTGCCTGGTGCTATTCTCTGAAGAACTCTTAGGTATCTGATTAGATTATCTTGAAATCTGAAGATATTCCCAGTGATTCACATTCATCCAAATTTCTGACCACAGAATTAAATGTAAGCTAATCAAATTCAGAACCATTTTTCAATGCAAATTTATTAAATACTTTTATAAGCTGTCCTTAATTTTCCTACTTCTTCCTGTCATTATTATCATTATTATTATAATTATTATTGTTATTATTATGGAGCAGTGGTTAAACTTTTCTAAAAGTACATCACTGGATAATAGCCAGAGCTAAAAAATCCACTCCTGGGTAAATGAAGGGGGTATGGAAACCTCGTTCAAATAGTTTCCAGCATTGCAGTTTGGCTGTTCTTAGCTGAAGGAGAACAAAGCTAGGACATAACAACTGGCAGAGCTAAGTGCTGTGTGTGAATGCATGTGCTGGAGGAAGTTATGGGTTTAATTGCTTTGGAGCTAGAGATTTACCTCACAGCAGGCATCCATCCATTCAGTCTATTCTAGGTTGTAGGAAGTTCAAGGGCAGAATCAGGCTTAGTGCAATCTCTCTTGTCTTCCTGCCTTGCACAACTGCATATCCTATACTATATGCACAGTTCAAGTCAAATAATTTTTGTAAATGAATGAAGGGATCCTAATTTGCCATATAAACAACAATAAGAATAGACTTCTGTTCCTTCTTTAAGAGTATGTTGAAAGTGAAGTTAAAAGGACAATGACAGCTACCCTCTATGTTTAACTTATGCCCTTTTATAAAACAAAAAGAGGGCTTTCTATTGGATTAATAAGAAAAAGGAGATTTTTTTCATTTTTAAAATCTTTATTGTTGAAAATATTACATAGGTGCTCCTTTTCCCCCCAATAACCTCTTCCAGCCCACTCCAGGCCCCTCCCCCCACGCCCTCACCACCCCATTGTCTGTGTCTAGGAGTTATGCATACATGCATACAAGTTCATTGGTTGATCTCTTCCCATCCCTCCCCCTTCCCCCCACACCCCGCCTTCCCTCTGAGGTTCAACAGACTGTCCATTCTTCTGTCTCTGGGTGTATTTTTGTTCATCAATTTATTCATTAAATTCCACATATGAGTGAGATCATGTGATACTTATCTTTCTCTGACTGGCTTATTTTGCTTAGCATAATACTCTCCAGGTCTATCCTTGATGTTTCAAATGGTAAGAGTTCTTTCTTTTTTATTGATGTATAGTATTCCATTGTACCACAGTGTTTTTTTATCCATTCATTTGCTGATGGACACTTAGGCTGTTTCCAAATCTTAGCTATTGTAAATTACGCTGCTATGAACATAGGAGTGCATGTATTCTTTCTGATGAGTGTTTTGTGTTTCTTAGGATATATTCCTAGAAATGGGATCATTGGATCAAATGGCAGCTCCATTTTTGATTTTTTGAGGAAACTCCATACTGTTTTCCATAATGGCTGCACCAGTCTGCATTCCCACCAGCAGTGAAGGAGGGTTCCTTTTTCTCCACAGCCTCGCCAACACTTGTCCTTTGTTGATTTTTTTATGATAGCCACTCTGACAGGTGTGAAGCGATATCTCATTGTCGTTTTGATTTGCATCTCTCGGATTAGTTACTTTGAGCATTTTTCTCATATGTATCTTGGTTTTCTGTATGCCTACCTTGGAGAGTGTTTATTTAGGTCCTGTGCCCATTTTTTATTGGATTGTTTGTCTTTCTTTTGTTAAGTTGTATGAGTTTCCCTTATTGGAAATATCATTGGCAAATATGTTCTGCCATATAGTGGGCTAGCTTGTTATTTTGTTGATGGTTTCTTTTGCTGTGCAGAAGCTTTTTTATTTTGATGTAGTTCCATATGGTTATTTTCTCCTTAGTTTCCATTGTCCTAGGAGATTTATCAGTAAACATATTGCTACCAGAGATGTCTGAGATTTTGGCTCCTATGGTTTCTTCTGGGACTTTTATGGTTTCACTCTTTGCATTTAAGTCTTTTATCCAGTTTGAGTTTATTCTTGTGGATGGTGTAAGTTGGTGGTCTAGTTTCATCTTTTTGCATGTAACTATCCAATTTTCCCAACACCATTTATTGAAGAGACTGTCTCTGCTCCAATGTATGGTCTTGCCTCCTTTTTCGAATATTAATTGAGCATAATGTCTTGGGTCGATTTCTGGGTTCTCTGTTCTGTTTCATTGGTCTATATGTCTGTTCTTGTGCCAGTATCATGCAGTTTTTAGCACAGAGGCTTTGTAGTTAATTTTTATCTGGTATTATGATTCCTCCAACTTTGTTCTCCTTTCTCAAGATTACTGTGACTATTTGGGGGAGGAGGGGATATTCTTAAATAATTTTTTATGAATATATATAATATATAATATATAATATATAATATATAATATATAATATATAATATATAATATATAATATATAATATATAATATATAATATATAATATATAATATATAATATATAATATATAATATATAATAAATAATAAATATATAATATGTAATATATAATATATAATATATAATATGTAATATATAATATATAATATGTAATATATAATATATAATAAACATATAATATATATATATATTCCCCATTAAGTAGTCTTGATTTTTTATTGCTTAAATAATATGTTTTCTTTAACTAGCATTGCTTCATTTATTTAAATATTTTCACCCATAACCTCTTTTTAAAAATTTTTCTTTATTGATAAAGTGTTACATATGTGTCCTTATCCCCCTCCCACTCATGCTCTCACCCCCCTCTAGTGTCTGTGTCCATTGGTTATGCTTATATGCATACATACAAGTCCTTTGGTTGATCTCTCCTTGTGTTTGAATGTAGATTTCAGATCAATGTTGTTAGATCTTAGAAATCTTTAACTGATTAACATAATCAGAGAAATAATTTAAGCCACTTAATTATAAAATTACTAGAGACCCAGTGCATGAAATTCATGCATGGGTAGTGTCCTTTGGCCTGGCCAGTCATCAGGGCCAATCTTTGGGGTGACTAGCAGGGAGATCGGGGGCCCCCACTAGCACCTGCCTTGGAGGTGACTGGGGGTGCAATTGAGGGGGGATGGCACTGGCCCACTTGCCAGCTGGCCCCACCCCCGGTTGCCACTGATCGCCTCCCTCTGCAGGGCGACAGATGGGGCAATAGGGGAGGGGGGTCCCCGCTGGCATGTGCCTTGGCTGGCTTGGGGCTGCAGGCTGGGGGCAGCTCCTGTGTTGAGCGTCTGCCTCCTGGTGGTCAGTGCACAGCACAGTGACAGTTCATTCTGCCATTTGGTTGATTTCCATATTAGGCTTTTATTATATAGGATTAATTAATTATAGGGGATAAATGCTAAAATGTACTGAAGTTGGCATAGTCCTTGGTAAAACTTGGGTTAAGACAGTAAGTAATGGGTGTCATTACTGCAGGTCTGTTGAAACAATCCTGAGCTCTAGAACCTGGATGTGATCCTGAAACTGGCCCTAAGCAGTCAGTTTCCAGGATCCATTATGTAGCCAATCTCAGAGTGTGAAGGTGGGTTCACCCAGACCATGAATTCCTGCCTCCATATGGTAACCAGCCACAGCCTATTCAGATACTTAACATTTAAGACTACTTTCTAGCATTAAAAAAAGGGGGGAAATCATTATAACTCTATATGACCAAGAATGCAATTAATTATATTTTTGCACTGATATAAATTTAAGCAAATGTTGAAAATTGCTGCCTTCAAAACAAGAAACATGAAAAATCATTATATTGGAAAATTTAGGTAGGTCGCAGACTGATTATCATTGACAATATATTTTTCAAAAGAAATTACTTAAATTTAATGATTCTTATTTTCTCTACATTTTTGGAAACATTTGATTTTTGTTTTACTTAAGAATAAGGGAATGGTTCTATTTTTCTTGGGAGCTGATGTCTTTTAAATTATGACTCTTGACTCCAGAAATTTTTAACATTTATCTTTTACCACATCACTTTGTTATTGACTTTCCTATTTTGTTCTAAGTTCTGTTCCAGCAGACCCATGTATGGCCATTTTTCCTCCCCACAATGTGAAAGCCACTTCCGTATGGCAGGTTTGTATTCCACTGCCTTTCAGGCCCATTTCTGACTGGGGTGTATACTTCTTTTTTTTTAAATTGTTTTATTGCTTAAAGTATTACAAAGAGTAGTACATATGTTTCCTTTTTTTCCCCGCTCTTGACAATCCCCTGGCCTCCCCTACCCCCCAGTGTCTTATGTCCATTGGTTATGCTTATATGCATGCATACAAGTCCTTCGGTTGATTTCTTACCCTCCCCGCTCCTGCCCCCCAACCCTCCCCGCCCTTCCCGCTGTAATTTGACAGTCTGTTCGAGGCTGCTCTGCCTCTGTATCTATTTTTGTTCATAATTTTGTAATGGTTTTTATTATCCATAAATGAGTGAGATCATGTGATATTTTTCCTTCATTGACTGGCTTATTTCACTTAACATAATGCTCTCCAGTTCCATCCATGCTGTTGCAAATGGTAAGAATTCCTTCTTTTTTACAGCAGCATAGTATTCCATCATGTAGATGTACCACAGTTTTCTAATCCATGGGATGTATACTTCTGTTTCTGGTGCACTAAGAAGATCACCCAGGAATAAGGCCCACATCTTTCTCTCTTATTAACTTGTCATAGAGAGCTTTCCATGAGTCCACAGATGTGGGTTGAGAGAGGAAACAGAGTAGTAGGAACAGGTGCCACCGGAGTCTTAGTTACCTGCCATGAAGTTCACACATGTCTTCAGAAGTTGGTGGAGCTCTGTCTTACACATCTCACCTCTGATTTAGGAGGGAATGCTGCTGTGCATGTCCCATAGTAAGGTGTGTTGGATTGTCATCATATGGGAAATCTGGTACATATAATCATCTCGTGTTCAGTCATTCAGTCTGTACGAAGGCCCTGTAACAAGCCAGGAGCTGCTTTTCAGATGTGGAACAGTTGCCAAAAGGGGAGGATATAGGTTTACTTCAAAAAACCCCTTGGAATATTACTCATTTTCTTTCTTGGGTTTATTAGAAACTTTATATGGCATCTGTACACCACAGACAACTCCTAAACCATTTGAATTACTGAGTCATTATGACCAATAATTTCACAAACCTAACTAAGTCTGATGAAATAAAATGCCCTGCTCTAGACCACACTTAAAACTGGCAAATTTGGTGCCTGCAGGTAGCTCACCCAAATATGGGATATTTTTGCCTCTAAAATTTATATACATCCACAAAAGCAGTGTGCTTATTCTTTTGAAGTTAGTCTTATTTGTATCTATTTTGTTGAGAAATTTGGAACGTAGATACCAAAATTCTAGCAAATTGGATCCAGCATTACATTAGAAAGATCATACACCATGACCAAGTGGGATTTATTTCAGGGATGGAAGGATGGTACAATATCTGCAAATCAATAAATGTGACACACCACATAAATAAATTGAGAGATAAAAACCATATAATCATATAAATTGATGCAGAAAAAGCATTTGACAAAATCTAACACCCTTTCTTGATAAAAAAAAAACTCTCAGCAAGGTGGGACTAGAAGGATCATATCTCAATAAAAGCCATATATAACAAACCTACAGCCAGCACCATACTCAAAGGGCAAAAACTAAAACAATTTCCCTTAAGAAGCGGAACAAGACAGGGATGCAAACTCTCACCACTCTTGTTCAACATAGTATTGGAAGTACTAGCCATGGTGATCAGACAAGAAGAAGAAATAAAAGGCATCCTCATTGGAAAAGAAGAAGTAAAATTGTCATTATTTGCAGACGTCATGATATTGCACATAGAAAACCCTAAGGACTCCATCAAAAAGCTACTAGAATTAATAAATGAATTCAGCAATGTAGCAGGATACTAAATTAACACCCAGAAATCTATGGCTTTTTTTATACACCAATAATGAAATCACAGAAAGAGAAACTAAAAAATAATCCCATTTACCATTGCAACAAAAAATTAATATACCTTGGAATAAATTTAACCAAGGAGGTAAAGGACCTGTACTCAGAAAATTATAGGATGCTGAAAAAAGAGATAGAGGTAGATATAAACAAATGGAAGAACATACCATGTTCATGGATTGGTAGAATCAACATCATTAAAATGTCCATACTACCTAAAGCAATCTACAAATTCAATGCAATCTCCATTAAAATACCAATGACATACTTCAAAGACCTGGAACAAACTCTCCAAAAGTTCATCTGGAAAAAAAAGACATCGAATAGCTGCAGCAACCTTGAGAAAAAGAACAAAGTTGGAGGGATCACAATACCAGATATCAAGCTATACTATAAAGCCCTGTTCTCAAAACTGTCTGGTACTGGCACAAGAACAGACATATAGACCAGTGGAACAGAACAGAGAACCCAGAAATCAACCCAAGCCATTATGCTCAATTAATATTTGACAAAGGAGGCAAGAATATACAATGGAGTCAAGACAGTCTCTTCAATAAATGGTGTTGGGAAAATTGGTCAGGTACTTGCCAAAAAATAAAACTAGATCACCAATTTACACCATACACAAAAACAAACTGAAAATTGTTAAAGGACTTAAATGTAAGATGGGAAACCAGAAAAATCTTAAAAGACTCCATAGGCAGCAAAATATATGACATATGTTCTAGCAATATCTTTACTGACACAGCTCTTAGGGCAATAGAAACTAAGGAGAAAATAAACAAATGAGACTACATCAAAATAAAAAGTTTCTGCACAGCTAAAGAAATCATCAACAAAGCAATAAGAAAGCCCACTGTATGGGACAACATATTTTCCAATGTTATCTCTGATAAGGATTTAATCTCCAACATTTACAGGGAACTCATACAACTTACAAAAGGAAGATAAACAATCTAATCAAAGAACAGGCAAAGGACCTAAATAGAAATTTTTTGAAGAGGACATAGAGAAGGCCAAGAGACATATGAAAACATGCTCAAAGTCACTGATCATCTGAGAGATGCAAATCAAAGCAACAATGTAGTATCATCTCACACCTGTCAGACTGGCTATCATCAACAAATCAACAAACCACAAGTGCTGGAAAGGATGCGGAGAAAAACGAACCCTTGTGCATTGCTGAGGGGAATGCAGACTGGTGTATCAACTTGTAGAAAAGAGAATGGTGTATGATGTTTCCTCAAAAACTAAAAATAGAACTACCATTTGACCCAGTGATCCCGCTTCTAGGAATATATCCCAAGAAAACAGAAACACCAATAAGAAAGGACATATGCACCCCTATGTTCATAGCAGCACAAATTACAATAGCTAAGATTTGCAAACAGCCTAAGTGCCCATCAGCAGATGAGTGGATTAGAAAACTGTGGTACATCTACGCAATGGAATACTACACTGCTGTAAAAAAGAAGGAATTCTTATCATTTTCAACAGCATGGATGGACCTGGAGAGCATTATGCCAAGTGAAATAGGCCAGTTAGAGAAAGATAAATATCACATGATTTCACTCATTTGTGGAATATATAGAATATCATAAACTGATGAACAAAAATAGATACAGAGGCAAAGAAGCATTGAACAGACTGTCAAATATCAGTGGGAAGGCAGGAGAGGATTGGGAGGTAAGAGATCAACCAAAGGACTTGTATGCATGCATATAAGCATAACCAATCGACACAGACACTAGGCGGGGTGAAGACATGTACTGGGGGATGGGGGAGGTCGGGGAGGTAAATGGGGGGAAAAAGGAGACATGTACCACTATTTGTAATACTTTAAACAATAAAATAATAATAATCCTATATAATAAAAGCCTAATATGCTAAGTGTCCAGTTGTCCAGTTGGCTGTTCAACCAATCAAAGCATAATATGCTAATGATATGCTAAGGACACTCAATGCTCTCTATGATGTGCACTGACTACCAGGAGTCAGACAGTTGACTGGTCGACCAGTCGTTTTGATATACATTGACCAACAGGGGGCAGACAGTCCACCGATCGATCAGTTGCTTTGACAGGCATTGACCACCAGTGGGCAGATGCTCCGACCAGTAGGTTAGCTTGCTGCTGGGGTCCTGCTGATCAGGACTGAGATGGGCTAGACATGCCCTGGAGCCCTCGTGTGTTCCCTCCCCGCTGGCCAACCTCCCACGTCCCTCCCTAGCCCTGATCGTGCACTAGTGGGGTCCCTAATCCTGGCCTGTGCCCTCTCTCAATGTGGGACCCCTGGGGGGATGTCGGAGATCGGCCGGTCGCTATGATGCGCACTGACCACCAGGGGGCTGCCCTCTGATGGTCAGTGCTGGGAGCACTGCTCAGCCAGAAGCCAGGTTCATGCCTGGCAAGTGCAGTGGTGGTGGCAGGAGCCTCTCCTGCTTCTGAGACAGCGCTAAGATGTCCTACTGATGGGAGCGGGCCTAAACCGGCAGTTGGACATCACGCGAGGGCTCCCAGACTGCGAGAGGGCGCAGGCCGGGCTGAGGGATGCCTGCCCCCCCCCCCCCCCTGTGCAGGAATTTCGTGCAACAGGCCTCTAGTAATAATAATAAGAAAGAATATTTCTGACATGACCCAAGCTATTTGACTCCTGGAAACTGCATCAACAGGGCTAACTCATGAACATTTGTAGTTCATCTCCTACTTTATGGCACAGACTTGTCTTACTAAGTTGTCCTGGGTGCTGGCTAATTAGACAATGAGCAGTCTCTGTACACTATGAAAGAAAGCTAGAATTGATATAGCCCTGTGATGAGGCAGCAAAGTTACACTTGTCTCTGACATGTAAATGCAAAGATACCTGATCTGTAGCTGTAGCTGGGGTGGGCATCTGCACTGAAGTTTTTGATAGTCTGTCATTCTCTGTGACTCATCAAGTGTTTGCACTGACTAAAGAGGCCAGTTAATCGGTGCTGTGCTGGGAGTCACAACGATTGTATAATTCAAGTCCTTGATGGTGGCACTAATTGTTGTAATTCTTCCAGGGATGGTATTTTGGTTTACTATTTTCAGGGAGGGAAGTGATACAGTGGATTTTTCTGTATCTCTTCCTCCCAGAACAGCTTTTTTAAAAAAAAATATATTTTTATTGATTTTTTACAGAGAGGAAGGGAGAGGTATAGAGAGTTAGAAACATCAATGAGAGAGAAACATCGATCAGCTGCCTCCTGCACACCTCCTACTGGGGATGTACCCGTAACCAAGGTACATGCCCTTGACTGGAATTGAACTCAGGACCCTTCAGTCCGCAGGACGACACTCTATCCAGTGAGCCAAAGTAGTCAGGGCTCCCAGAACAGCTTTTATTCCATATATTAGGTAACCAATATAAGAATTATGCCTGTTAATTAAGTATACAGTTAACCCTTGAACAACATGGGTTTGAACTGGGTGGTTCTACTTAAACGAGGATTTTTTCAGTAAGTATACAGCCAGCCCTCCACATCCCTGGGTTTTGTATCCTTGGATTCAACCAACCACAGATTGAAAGCAATATATACGTGTATATATACATGTCATCTCGTCCTCCCAGATTTACACCTACATCCAAACAGAGGAATGTAAGCTTACATTTTAAGCATAGGCAGTGCTCGTTCAGGAATTATTTAATTTTCCAAATGCTTTGAATGCTAAGGTTTCCAGAGGGCAGAAATTATGGCTGGCATGATTATTTTGCAGTGCCTAACACAGACTTCAGACAGTACGTTCAAGAAATACTTTTGGTGGTGTTGCTGAGTAAATCAGAAAAGCAAAGTACTCTTACTCCTAACTTTCAGCATTATGAGTTCTTACAAGTTAGACCACAGTTTTTTACTGATCACATCCCTCCCCCCCCCCACCCCGCCATGGTCAATTGAAAAAATAGGGGACATGAAAGGAAAAGAAACTTAGAAATTTTACTCTTCTGATAAAAAATGGAATTCAAAAGACAACTGGGTCTAAAACACCCTTCACCCCATTTTCATAAAACTTCAATTGAAGGCAGTCATGAACTTTATGGAGTGGAATGTTAGTGGTCTGTGGAGAGCATTATGCTAAGTGAAATAAGCCAATCAGAGAAAGATAAGTATCACATGATTTCACTCATATGTGGAATCTAATGAACAAAGTAAACTGATGAATAAAATAGATCCAGAGACATAGAAGCATGGGACAGACTGATGAATTTCAGAGGGAAGTGGGGGACTGCAAGGGTAAGTGGATGGGGGAAGATTAACCAGGGAAGGTATATGCATATATGCATAGCCCATGGACACAGACAATAGTGAAGGCCTGGGAGGGGCCCGTACAGGGTGGAGGGGGTCAATGGGAAAAACAACAACAAAGGGGACATCTGTAATACTTTCAACAATAGAGATACATTTAAAAAAAGATATTAATAAATATTTCAACCCTCTAAAATGTTTTATTTTAGATAAGTTTAAAGTATCTTTCCCTTTTAAGTATATCTTTTTTTTAGAAATTCACAATATTAATTGTATTTCATAGCTTTGAAACCATCAAGAAACCTACTTACCCGTATAACCAAGTATTTTCTAGTGTTAAAAAACCACCTCCTTTTATATCTTCATTGAAAACTATTTTTGATCCACAGTTGGGAATTTGTGGATATAGAGAGCCAACTGCATGCATTGATCTATACCATTTTGTATAAGGGACTTAATATTCTACTGTTTTTTGTATCTGCAGGGTGTCCTGGATCCAATTCCCTGTGGACATGAAGGAACAACTGAGACTTGGAGAATCAAATGTTTTATGCATATTTTTGACTGGGTGGAGATTGGTGCCCCTACTATATGTTCTTTCTACTATATGTTCTCAAATCACTGCTAGAAAAACTTGAGGCTTACTCTGACTAGTGGAACATGATGGCATTTCAATCTCTGAGGATAAGCTTGAATTCAGAGCCCATAACTAATAAGTTTTAAAGTATTGGGGTATTTATCTTTCTGAGATCATACAGGTAAATGGTAATGGGTCCATTTGGGAACCAGATGCAGGTTTCCTAGTCAAACTAACCTTTATCATGGGGTGGGGTTTGTCTTGACCTGACTTAAGTATAATAACTAACCTGTTAATCTCCAAAAGAGTTGGGTCAATCCCCCCACCCCAGAAATCTAGAATTTATTATCCTATACATGTCAAGAAGGACTTAAGGGACCAATTTTCAAGGTCTTCAGCTTCATCCATGCCTGTTTTATTTCCCCATATCATGTCTCAGGGTCCTGCTCCTTCCCCACTAGTGTCATTAGCTAAAAGACCTGGGGCATTGAGCATTATTTAATTGGTGCTAAAACTCCAACCCTTACTATAAATTCCTATGCATGCTTCTCAGTCATGTGTGCCCAACAGTCATCATAGAGACATTTTCTTTTTTCACATATGTTCTTAGTTTCACATTCATAGTTCTAAATTTCTCTTTGCCCTCTCTTAATTCTCTAGGCAGTGGTCGGCAAACTCATTAGTCAACAGAGCCAAATATCAACTGTACTTCTTCAAAATAGACTTGCCCAGGCTGAAAACCAACTTCTGCGCATGGGCCACGAAGTTTCAATCGCATTGTATGCGTGCCCGCATGTGGTATTTTGTGGAAGAGCCACACTCAAGGGGCCAAAGAGCTGCATGTGGCTCATGAACCGCAGTTTGCTGACCATGGCTCTAGGGCCATTAGAAGAAACCAGGTGACTCTTTTGAACTTTAAACTCACTGTTTTTGCCACAGCATAGTGCAAAGCACTTAATCTCACAATGCTGTTTCCTCCAACTGTATTTTATTCAAAGGTTACTACCAGTGATAATTTGAGTAATTATGATGCCACCACATTCCACAGGTTACTTGTGCCACATCCCCCCCCCCCCCAATGGAGGTTATCTGTGAGCTTCTGAATTTTATGAACAACGAAATCTCATAATTTTATTTTGAGGGTAAGTTTCCCAGGACACTACTGGTATCAATTGCTGTATTAAGCAACAGAAAATAGAAAGCACACTCAAATTATGATCATTTAAAGATGGTTTATTTATAAAGTGGTGAGTTAAAAAGAAATGGCTGGATTCTCAGAAAACCACAAAGGTTAGTGCACAATCCCAGAACCTTCCTACCAGAAGGTTACCCTCCCTAAATATGAAGGTGATATGGGGTCAGAGAGGTTTATAGAACCAGAAGGAATTGTGTAGAATAGGCCATTTTGAGTTCAGTAGTGCCCTCTTTTCAAAAGGTTCAGCAAGGCTGAGGTGACTTCAAAGGAAGGGAGTCAGGGAGCCCTGACCTTTCTCATGCCTTTCTTCACAATTCCCATGGGCCTCCCCAGATGGAAGTAGAGGGCACAGGACATTTGATAATGGATTTCAATAGGTCAGTCTATTGTGGCACAGATTGGAGTGGATCTGGAGGGGCAAACAGAGATGCCAAGCATACCTTATCTTTTTCCTTGATTTTTTTCCCCTGAAATTCTGAATATGGCTTATATTCTTTACATTCTTTCCTACTGGATGTATCCACAATTTATTGGAAGTCTAATGCTAAAATTACTGAATTTCCTAGGGATTACATCTACACACACAAGATAGTACCAGCTCTGCAGTCAATGCATATTTGTTGTAGTAATTATGTGATTTAGAAAACTGACATGAATAGAATCTTCAGTCCTAAACACTGTATTTGAGTTCATACAGGTCAGACTTACTGGATGATACACCTTTGCCAGTATGAACACAAAATTCACACGTTAAGATATTGTGATTCTGTCTTGCAAGTGATCTGCAGCTCTGTCATAGTCTGGGGGTACTCTCCTCCAATTAAAGGGTAGTTTGATTGTTATAGTCAGTCTTTGTTTCTTCTTTGAAAATATCAATGTAGAATGAGATAATATATTGCAGTAAAGTTATACACTTAAGTTTGATTTGAAATATATTGTTATATTATATAAGATAAAATATTTTATAAGATAATGTAATTTAAATTATAAGACAATATGTGTACATCTAAGGTCAAATATTTTTGACAACTCAGCATGAGTCCCTTTTATTACTATCAACAAAAGAATTTACAGTTTCTCATTCTTTATATCTACTGTAAAGCTACCTAAAAGTCAAGAAAACTGGAAAAGTTTTGACCTGCTTTGGGGGGAAACTTTCAATTTTCATAGCTCTGCTATAAGCAATAATGATAAATGTATTGCTCAAATAAAATATGTAGTGGAAACATTTCTGACACCTTCATCTGCTGTTAATTTTTAGTTTAATATGTAAGTTAAAACAGGATGTTCAACCTGCAAGCCACATTTACTTTGCAGTAATAAATACTGTTCACCTGGAACATTTAAAATTCAGTATCATTGTAGAACTGGTGAAAGGAGACAAGAAGATTTAAAAAAAAATAGTGCTGTGTTGGTAACAAAGGAACTAGCAACAACAACTTGGTATTTTTTTCTTCATTTTGGATGCAATATCAGACATCAGAATTGTAAATGTTTAGATAGAAATAAAAGTGTCTTCATAGTGAAAACCACGCATGAATAATGCATATACTAGTTCATAACATATTTTTAATTATTTCTTATTGTACTGTCTTTTAAGGCTGAAAATAAGAAAATGTTCTCACTCTTTACTCTGTGTCCATCAGGAACGAAATGTGAAAAAACTTACCGATAGACAAAATATATCATTGAAAAGAATAATTATGAATTGCTCCTAGTAAATAGCATTTAAAGCTAAGTACAATATAGATTAAGTCATTAGGAGTGAAGCCAGGGTTTTAAAGTGTGGTTGAGACTAATCATTTTGGTTAATGAATTGCAAGCTTCAGAGGATAAAGCCATAGCAGACACAGGAAGAGTAATTACGAGGCTCGACTGTAGAAGTCCTAACCTACCATATATCAACATTACCTTGGGCTTGTTAGCATTTTGACCTCAGAAAAACTTCATTGAAGATTTGCTCCTGTTTATCGAGGCCATGGAATAAACTACTGTTTTCTGTGTGTTCCGGAATGCTTTATACAAAGCAAATACAAATTGCTTAAATGTTTCAAAAGGCCCAATAAATTAAAACTATTATTTACAAATCATTTATTTTATTCTGACTTTAATTATTACCATAATTTCAGAACAGACTGAGTATTTTAAAATACTAATTACTTTTTTATTGGTTAATTGGAAACATGGATAAAGTAAGCACCTGACGGTAATTATAGCATTTTTCTAGGTGGGCTACAAAAATCAGGGTTTATCTCACGTTTTAAAACTCTAGATCAGGGGTGGGCAAACTTTTTGACTCGAGGGCCACAATGGGTTCTTAAACTGGACCGGAGGGCCGGAACAAAAGCATGGATGGAGTGTTTGTGTGAACTAATATAAATTCAAAGTAAACATCATTACATAAAAGGGTACGGTCTTTTTTTTTTTAGCTTTATTCATTTCAAACGGGCCGGATCCGGCCCGCGGGCCGTAGTTTGCCCACTGCTGCTCTAGTTGGTTATTTTATTAGAAATCCAGAGTAATAAGAAAAATATAATAGTGATGAGATTTTGAATGTCCAGACTTACCATTAAATTTTTAAGAAGATATAAATTATAGGCTAGAGAGTGTATTCTAATAATATTATGGACTGTTCAATATGTAAAAATTCAATAAAAGTGACTCAAGCTTTTATTTAATCTTGTTATTGTGGTCATTCATATTCATTAATTCACCAAAAATATATTGAGTCTCTTTAAAAGTTAGAAACTAGATTAATTTCTGGAAATTTTATCACAACGAAAAAAGTGCTTATCTTTTAATAACATGAAATTTGATTTGAAAAAATTCAATGCATGAGTTTATTAAATCTACTATTGTATTCACGAAAGTTGCTTTGTGCTTTTAGAATATTTTTAAGCATACTTCATTTTCAGTGCTTGTTGCAATAATTGTTTACATATCTCCTAGCAGACAATGATTGATTAGGAAGGGGAAAGACTGAACTTTATTTTTTGTACTCCATATGCTTTTAATGTATACTAATGAGATACTAAGCTCAGAGATTGCATCCACTCAATCTTTCTTCCATGGCAGCCCTACTGATATTTGTAAATTAAAAAAAAGTAAGATATATTAGTAATCACTAATTTGAAAAAAGTTGTTTTGGGTTTGATAAAATTTATCCATGTATTTTACCCTAAAGCAAAACAAACAAACAAAAATAAATATAGCAAAGAAACTAGAAACTTAAAACCTCACAATTTCAGGATTGCTAATTATCTGTTCCTCACCAGAATGTCAGTTCTTTGAGACTGTAAATGTAAAAGCTTTGTAAATGATTTTTGAAAGACCAGATTTGTTGCTTGGATATAATCAGTTGCATAAACCATCTATCATTGTAGGGGCAGAATGCTCATATCGTTATTTGAAAAAACAAACAAACAAACAAACAAACAAACAAACAGTGAGTACCCTGTAACTGTATCAACATGGCATCACTTTTATGAAAAAAACAAAAACAAAACAAAACCCTCAAAAAACAACCTAGATTTGTATTTCTGGACACTGTCTTTTTTTTTCTGTTTGTTTAATTAGCTTATTTTTAATAGAAAGATAGTTAATGCCCTGCCTTTGAATTTACTTTCATATTTTAATCATGTATACAACACTTTATAAAACACATACATTCTAATTGTAGAAGACATGAAAATGTTAAAAGTATAAAAATAACATAATTATTTTATGAAAACACAACTTTAAAAAATAGGAAGTCCTAGCCAGAACAATAAGACAAGAGGAAGAAATAAAATACATCCAAATTGGGAATGAAGAAACAAAATTGTCACTTTTTGAAAATAACATGATTCTTTATATAGAAAAATTCCTAAAGACACCACCCAAAATGTTATAAACAATAAACAAATACAGTAAAGTTGTATGATACAAAAATCCATTAGTTTCCTATATCTTTTTTTTTATTGCTTAAAGCATTACAAAGGGTATTACATATGTGTCCTTTTTTTCCCCCACCCTTGACAATACCCCGGCTTCCCCTACCCCCCAGTGTCTTATGTCCATTGGTTATGCTCATATGCATGCATACAAGTCCTTCGGTTGATCTCTTACCACCCTCCCTCCTGCCCCCCAACCCTCCCCGGCCTTCCCGCTGCAGTTTGACAATCTGTGTGAGGCAGCTCTGCCTCTGTATCTATTATTGTTCAAAAGTTTATAATGGTCTCTATTATCCATGAATGAGTGAGATCATGTGGTATTTTTCCTTCATTGACTGGCTTATTTCACTTAGCATAATGCTCTCCAGCTCCATCCATGCCATTGCAAATGGTAAGAGTTCCTTCTTTTTTACAGCAGCATAGTATTCCATCGTGTAGATGTACCTCAGTTTTCTAATCCATTCATCTACTGATGGGCACTTAGGCTGTTTCCAGATCTTAGCTATGGTGAATTGTGCTGCTATGAACATATGGGTGCATAAATCCTTTCTGATTGGTGTTTCTGGTTTCTTGGGATATATTCCTAGAAGTGGGATCACAGGGTCAAATGGGAGTTCCATTTCCAGTTTTTTGAGGAAACTCCATACTGTCTTCCATAGTGGCTGCACCAGTCTGCATTCCCACCAGCAGTGCACAAGTGTTCCTTTTTCTCCACATCCTCTCCAGCACTTGTCGTTTGTTGATTTGTTGATGATAGCCAGTCTGACAGGTGTGAGATGGTACCTCATTGTTGTTTTGATTTGCATTTCTCGGATGATTAGTGACTTTGAGCATGTTTTCATATGTCTCTTGGCTTTCTGAATGTCTGGACACTTTCTAATATAGGTCTTATCTCTTTCATAGATTTTTATCACTTTCTGAATCTAAAATATTACTTTTTTGATTTATTTAATTTTGACCAGCATTTATAAACATCCATTTTGTGTGCAATATTGGGGATACACTATTAATATTAAATGCTATCTCCTTTCAGGAAACATTGTATGAGAAAGAATGCATTATAAGGAAAAACCTACAAAATGTTTTTTAAAATGGATCATATGAAATGATCACTATGTGGTAATATAAATAAAGAACAAAATTTAATTTTTGAAATTTGATTATATATTGAGAGCAGAAGTCCAGAGACAGGAAGACTAAGTAAGGGTTCAGGCAAAAAAAAAAACACCCAATGAAACAAAAAAAAACAATAACAAAAAAACACACAAAACTAAACAGTAAGGCTAAAGAAAATGTAGTCAATAAATAAAGAGAAGGAGCATAGAATATTCAGGATGCTGTCTGTGTTGCCAAAATCTTGGGTGCACTTGCAAACATTTTCTTCTCTGATCTCTGCTTATATTTATTTACATTTCCTTTTCCCACTATACATTTCATGTTCCTTTTTTACTTCAGCTAACAACATAGCTGGTAGGTTTCTCTATCTGTATCATGAGGGATCTGAACTTTGCAGTTCTCCCTTTTTAGGGTTAATATAATGTTCTATTAAACTATGAAACTATAAGGTTTACACAAGGAGAAGTCCTAAGGGTCACTTGGATTCCATATATATTGCTTTCTATCTCCAGTGTATTAAAACACATATTTCCTCTTATACTCAAAATGAGTTATTAGACTAAATACAATAACCTAATGTTCCCCCTCCTGTTTTACTCAGTTGGCATGAAGAACCCTATAAGGCCAGATGAGTCTTTGCGTCCAAATCAGTGGAACGACTGATTTGTTTCTTGGTGGAGGCATCACATTTCTTAAGTAGCAGGTTGAGAAGCATGAGATTGAAAGAAAATATTTAGGTGTCTAATAAAAATTATGATCCCTACTTACACCACTTGGTTCTATTAGAATTATATGAAAAATCACCACATTTAGTTACCGGCTTAGAGCTCACAACACTGTATTATAGTACTATCATGGTTAATACTTTAAGTAATAACACACCATTCCACCTTATTTAAAGGTCAACCACTTTTATGTGATGTGACACATTGTGAGACCTGGGGCATAAAAGTCTTGCTTAACTTCTTGCTGCTAATTAAGCAACTGGAGAGTTGTTTAATAGAATCAATGTTGTATGTGATACTATAATTACATATAAAGCATTTCATTGGTCTAGGTTTAGTAGTGACCAATGCCAGATAAGAAATCCAATTCCATAACTAGAATAAATTTATATTTTTGAGAAGAAAAATGTTGTTCCAAACTTTATGGATAAGGTTCCAGTGTAATCAACCTGCCATTGAGTAACTATTTGGCTCTTCTAAAACTACAAATTGAAGGGTTATTTTGTTGATTTTTTAAAAAATTATTGCTCTAATAAAGCAATTGATTGGATAATGAGGACACACCCATTATATGTGCCCATGCGTAGACTAGCTCTATTACTATGTATACTTTTCCATGAGTTTACTGAGCATGCACTATAGTGACTGAGAAAGTATGGTGATGAGTATACACAGAGTGGTTCATTTTTCCATTTGATTATTAATATCCTTATACACAATGGCAACCTATTGAATGTCTACAATCTTGTAATATTCTTTCTTAAAAATGCCTGGGATATATAACCAAAACATTAGTCATTGCCTGTGGACCAATGAAAATCATAACTGCTGGCTTTTTTCTCTCTTATAAATAAAGTGGATAATTAGATGGCCAGCTTGAAGCACTTTCTCTTGAAATTAATTTTCTCTACATTAATGGAGCTATAATGTCATAGCAGTTTCACATCTGGGCGATTACAGCATTTTGTGCAGAGTCATCAGGTTTAATTAGTTTAATTTATTTCTTCTTTGGACAACTGATTTCAGAAAATACTCATGGGTCCACTGATTTGTGTTGATGGAGAGTAGAATTATAGCTGGAGTGAAATTTGAAGGAATTTCCAAGGCAAACCATGTGCTCTTTCTGCACAAAACTGGGCCTTATTCTATATGTCCTACTTTAATTTCATAATGAAGTGCTATTTTATACTATTAAAATATATGTCTTCATGGATATAATAACATGCAACTTATGATAAGAGGCTTGGGTTAAATGGTCACCTTTTACCACAGTAAGTTGCTCAGGGCTTTATCAGTGTTCTTCAAGAAATCAAAATTATTTTGCCAAGAAGGAGGGTTAGTTGATAAAGAAGGCATGTAACAAAACCATGAGTCCCTGCTGGTCTTACAGAAACCATGCAACTTTCTTATACACCAGAGAGCTTTGAGTACCATCGACTATTATCAAGGCTTAAGGGCCTAGAGGAAGAACTCTTGCTTGGTAGTCTGTACTATGTAAGAGAGCCTTCTTCTTCTTCTTCTTCTTCTTCTTCTTCTTCTTCTTCTTCTTCTTCTTCTTCTTCTTCTTCTTCTTCTTCGGAGAGGGGTAATCTATTTCAAAGACTACAAGTTTCTAGAACATCTGTTAAAAGATCTCATTTGGTCACTGAATGTAGTTCATATTGTTTGAAACTACACAGATGCTCTTCAAATATTGTCTATTTCTTAATTGTAGAGGGTGAGGGTGTAGCAACTTACCCTTCATTTTGACATGAATGTTCTGATATGCCTAGGAACCGAAACATATATTTTTGGTGGTATTTGTTTCTAACTCTTTCTAATTCATATTTTTCTAAAACATAGGAGATTTATGAATTAAATTAAATTGTTCTGGTAATGAGAATAGTAATTATAATTTGGAGTCACTATCTCATTAAGCTGATAAGAATTTACTCTCCTTTTCAAATACCCATTCATCTAGTTTGGTGAAATAGTCAAGATATATTCCTCTTTCAGGTCTCAATGGTGTTAATCACCTATGTCCTTTTTTTCAGTTACGTGGTATACCATCTGACATTATTTTGGTGGAAAGAGGGAGTTCTAGGCATTTTATCTTTGTTATTTTCAATTATAATTTTTTTCCATAGGGCAAGTAGACATGGCAATTTTTCCAGTAGGTATCTTCTTCAGAAATTGGAAATATAAACAGCATGAGTTCAGAATGTCCTGATGCTGAAGTAAGGGCTACAGAGAATAGTCACTAAATGTTTTTCAAATATGATGCTAGAACAGCCCTTCAATTTATTTCTCATATTAACTCATAAATTTCTTGACAAAATTAACAAATTTTGAGATTAGTTCAGTGCATTAACCATTTATCCTTGGCATGATCTTACCCAATTCTACCCTGGTTATACTGGAATCTAATTCTATTTATACCTCTGAAGTCAATGAAAGAGGACAGTGGGGATGGAGCAATAATATTTTTTCTGATAAGATTTTAAAACAAGGGAAAAAATATTTTCAGGCAAAGGGATAATTTGACAGCTGATAATATTTTAAAACAAGGGAAGAAAATATTTTCAGGCAAAGGGACACTTACTTAATATAAGTAAGTATTCCATGCCATTTAGATGTTTAAATATATCCTTCCTAGTTTACAGAATTCTAATTTTTCCAAAACAATGCCATATCTTATACAAATTAATATGGCTTAGTTGCAAATTCAACTGTCATTACAAGTTGGCAACTTACAGGATTAATCTTTGCATTGGTTTTCAGATATCTATTTGTGACTACAAGTGACAGTAAATATTTTAAGCATAATAAAAGGTCCCTGAATTTAAATCCATTACTTGAACTAAAAATGTAGAAATTTGATTTTGTACACTTTTAAATCTGTCAAATAGAGTTAAGAGCAACCAAAATATTTCACAGTTCTTGAGTTCTCATTTTCAAAAATATTCTGTATTAGTTTTTTTTAGGGCTACCATAACAAAGTACTACAAAGCCAAATGCAAAAATACTGTCACACAAATATTTATAGTACTTATAAATATCAATTTATAATTGCAATACTTGGAAGGAATAGAGATGTCCTTTAGTAGGTGAGTGGATAAACAAGTGTGGTACATCCAGACAGTGGAATGTTATTTAATAATGATAAAACAAATGAGCTCTCAAAACACAAAAAGACATAGAGGAACCTTAAGTTCATATTGATAAGTGAATGGCACCAATCTGAAAAGGATACACACTGTATGACTCCAACTATATGACATCGTGGAAAAGGCAAAAGCATAGAAATGGTATGAAACTCAGTTATTTCTGGAAATTCAGAGGGAGGAAGAGAGGGATGGATAAATAGGTGGACAGGAAATGTTTAGGACAGTGATATTATTCTGTAAGGTACTGTAGTGATGTATACTTTTACAAAGCCCATAGAGTGTACAACACAAAGAAAGAACTCTAATGTAAAACTATGGACTTAGTTCATAAAAATGTGTCAATATTGACACATCAATTGCAAAACTGTGCCACATTAATGTAAGGTGTTGGAATATTTGGGAACTGGACTTTTCAAGTAAATATTTTATAAATCTAAAACTGCTCTAAAATGGAGTCTATAAAAATACATGTGTTGATAGAAAAGAGCAAGATATATTGAGAGAGTAAAATAACATGGAAGTATACATGTAGGATACACTTCAGTGATCACTGTGGCCGAAATACCAGGCTCTGTTGGAGTCAAATAAAAAGCAATTTTTGGAAGCAGAGCTAGACTGAACAGTCTTATTGTGAAGCTAAAGGATCTTTGAGCAGAGGAGTGGGCTGTCTTAGCTAGAGTTTAGGAGGATTCCGTTTAGAATAGCCTAAAGGATTTATGCAGAAACTTGATATCTTAAGCAGTGGTTCTCAACCTTCCTAATGCCGCGACCTGCCACGACACTTTAATATAGTTCCTCATGTTGTGGTGACCCCCAATTTCATTGTTATAAATTGAACATAATTAAAGCATAGTGATTAATCACAAAACAATATGTAATTATATATGTATTTTCCAGTGGTCTTAGGAGATCCCTGTGAAAGGGTCGTTGGACCCCTAAAAGGGTCGCGACCCACAGGTTGAGAACCGCTGTCTTAAGGTAACAAGCAAGTATAAGAGGGCCTGGACCAGAGTTAGCAGTTCATAATTAAGAAGCAATCTCTTTCAAGAAGACTCCTGTGGAACTGCGTAAAAAATTTAATGACTAGACACACACTTTCTATCTATCTCCATTGGCTTCTTCTCCTATATTTACAGATCTGCTTTAATCACCTTCATTCACATGCAAGACATTTCCTTAACTTTTATTCCTATCCAAGCTACTATCTCAACTTCTTCCTTTACTACAACATACTTCTTAAAAATTATCACCCTTACTATATTCACATTTTTAGCAAAATCTTTCCTTCCTATTTCTCCTCATAACTTGTTTTTGTTGTTGTTGTTCCCAACATATTTTTCTGGGAATTTCTCTTCAGCTTACTTGATAATATTGGCATTTCCTAGACTGAGTGTGTTCCACATGACATTGAGTCAGCTCTGACCCCTGGCAACCCTATGAATGAGTGATGCATATTCCTAGAGTAGTGTCTATCTTTTCAATGTAGGGAGAGTTCAAAACTCAGACCTCTTTTCTTCACAATATACTCCTCTGTGAGCAATCTCATACATACTGAGGTCTTCCATCTCACCTTTTGTATCCAAGGTGCCACTTCTCAATGCTAGATATGTATTTCAACTTTCCACCTTTAAGTTTCACAGTTAACTCAAATATACAATGTTTAAAACCAAACATTTTATCCTCCATAAACTTTCCACTCAAACATCAAAATATTCCATCCTCTAATGTGGAAATCTTGTGATTATATTTAACTTTTTTTTTTCTGACAACTCATTCCTCCTTACTGACGTGATTTATCAAGTTCAGTAAATTCTACCTCTACAATGATTTTCAAATCTACCCTTCTCTATTTGTACTTCCCCAAATTTTTATTATCATTTAATTCAAATCACTGTAATCATTTTATAATAGGATTTTCTGCCACCAGTGTGGATGCAGGAGTCAAAAGAAAATAGGTGACCACTAAAACTGCACATGTGGAAAAGTATTTTGGATAAGTGTGTATAGTACTAAAAATGGAAGTAAAAATGTCAACTTTAAGGTACTTAGCATTTGCATGTGAGGAGGAGAAAATTGTAATGAAAGAGGAATCAAAAAAAAAAGGATAGAGGAAAAGTATTATGGAATCTGAAGAAGCTAAGAATTTAATTTGAGACTATACCAATTATTCAGTGATAACAGAAAAATAATCAAACAGGGCAAAAATCAGTAAAATAATAGTGGAAAATCATGCAAGTAATCACTGGTGTCTGGAGAAATGTCAATAGTTTGGCCATAATTTAAATCAAAGTTGGGATTAGTGATAAAATTAGTGGTGAAGAATGAGGTAATAGTTGTACACATTTCCAGTAGTTTCATTGGTGATAATGGAGAGAAATGGTAACTTTGAAAAGAGTACTTACAAAGTTTTCTACAGCAAAAATTGTATCTCCTGAAAATATCAATGAATCATCTGTCTTCAACTTCATTTCTCTCAGAGACATTGATAATCAGAAACTCTAAAGTCAAAACATACATAAATTACTTTTGTCACCCATATAATTATTTTCTAATTTATTTATTTTAATTATATTATAAACTTATGCAGTTTTTATGGTGACTGGAAATGATAAATATTGCATAATGCCCTAAAAATCAATTTTAATTTCTTATTAAAATTATCAACATATGTAAGCATTTTCAAAATAGATAGAATAAAAGCTGAAGCATGTAATTAACTATAAATTGAGTTATCGATGCTCAGACAGCATAACTGATTCAGTGAAACATGGCTCCATGCACTTCACATTTGTGAGAGTTTATTACATTTATTACAAACTAATTAGCATTGAAATGTAATGGTACCACCTAAGGGGCTGGTTTGCCTTTAGTAGTTCTGAAGGTAATGGAGGTTGAAAGCTTGTCTAGTCTGGTAAATAGTTCTCCTCACTCATGAAGCATCATAATATATAAAATAAGAACATGATGCAGTGTCAACTTGAGCACATTGAATTATATGAGATGAAATATTGAAAGAAGGTTTTAGAAACAAAGTTTAGACCACTTAAGACATCAGTTATATTGCATGATGTTTCTAGGTCATTTGCCTACCAATAAATATTTAATTAGAAAAACAAAACTAATCTATCTCTTTCCCCAACTCATGCTACTACAAAAAGAGGATGTTTTTTCTCTTGGAATTAATTGCCCAACTACAAAGTCTTTTAATTGTGTTGTATGGTAGTTGACTGTACCATATTGGCTGGGTCCAAGTATCAGCTCCACTACTTCCTTGTATGGTTTAGGCAAATTCCTTAATCTCTTTGTGCCATAGTTTCCTAAAGAGTAAAATGGAGTACAGCAATAGTTCCTTCATCATTGGTAAGTGGTGGAGATTGAATGATGTAATACACACCTAATTCCATATTGACATCTACTTCTTGGTGGTTCAACACTAATGCAGTAGGCTGCACCATTCCACTTTTTCTACAGTTGATACAACAGGAATCTGTTTTATAGAGGACATCTCTAGGAAAATACTAGGGGATAGAAAAATATCAGAAAACTTTATACTTTGGTTTTCATCACTTTGTGTGAGTAAAAGGTTAAAAGCCTTTTAAATACACTGCCCTTCTCTTATTCTGTGTCTGAATGACAGGGGTATATTTTATACTCCTGGAACTTCTGTTGTGAAGCCTCTGTCCTAGAATGCATTCCTCCACAACCATTGCTGTTGAAAAAGACACAATGAGACAGCTGAGTTAAGCAAAATATTAAGATACTGGTATATAAAATTCTTCCATAATATTTTATAAGAAAACATAGGTGTTATGTTAAAATATTAAATAGATTTTACATAGAACTCTCCTTAAGACTTTTAGTATTACTATATGTTAATAGTTTGTTAATAGAATTAAGTTTCAAGGACCTAATAATTTTAAATTAAATGAACAATTCCAAAGTTATGAAGGATAATTTTATTTTCTACATTATACCTTTATGTTATTTTAAAAAAGTTTCCTCCTTCATTGCTTATAACCCATCACTTAAAACTTGAAACTTTATCCTGTTACAGTTCTCCATTCTCACTGTTGTCACCCTAACACAGATCTTTAGCATTTCATATCTAAATTGCTGAAATCATCTTTTAGCTGCTTTCTCTAACCCAACAGTTAGAAGTAATAATCTTTGGATTCAGACATCTGAGTCTGAATCTTTTTGTTGTTTCCTGGTAACTTTGTGACTGTGAACAAGTTATTTAAAAGCTAATGTATATCCATTTCTTATCTGTTTAAGAGATTAAATGGAAATTAAAAGCATAAAGGACAGGCCCTGAACTTGTCGGCACCAAATAAATGATGAATCTTCCTTTCTTTCTTTCTTTCTTTCTTTCTTTCTTTCTTTCTTTCTTTCTTTCTTTCTTTCTTTCTTTCTTTCTTTCTTCTTTTCTTTTTTTTTTTTTCCTGTTGAGGCCTTCAGTGGATTGGAAGAGGCCTACCCACACTGGGGAGGGCAACCTGCTTTAGTCAGTCTACTGGTACAAATGTTAATCTCATCCAGAAAAAGTCACAGATAGTTTCAGAATAAAATGTTTAACCAAATAGCTGGGCACTCTGTGGCCTGGGCAAGTTGACACATAAAATTAACCTCACAAAAAAGCAATGGGAGAAATTATGTCTTCAGAGGAAAGTAATATTTCATCAAATAAGGAGGTTATCAGAGTTGAAGTGAAAAATGGAACATGCGGGGTAGGGAAAGTTATATTTATTTTTCTAGTTTTTAAAATGTGAAAATTGTATCATCTGGCAGACATGAATTGTTAATTGGGCTTGTGAAATTAAGGGAGTTTCAGTCTCTATGCCCAGGATGAAACACTGAAGGAGAGAAGCTTGTAAAACAGAAATAGAGATAACGTATTGACAAGAAGTATCTGAAAGAGCACCAACACAAGAAGGGAGGAAAGTCCGCAAGAGTAAATTTATAAAACACTCTTAGGAATGTCCTTGTCATTTTCAGTGACTACACGAACAGACAACCCTATAAAAGATAGGACATATCGACCATCATACAGGATTCATATTCAAACTAAATTACATTACCTGAGTTTCATCTTCTCTCTAAGTTGAATGCATTCCTTTCTTAATTCCACAAGTGACTGACACCAACAAAATTTATAACTATGTAGAAGTTGGTTTCATTGTTTAAGGAAATAGTCATTCTTTTTGTATATAGACCTCTAGCAAATGTCTGAATAATGCTATATCAATGAAACTTTGAATCCTACTCTTTAAAGAGAAATTTCATCACTGCCCTGTCATAAGTTTTTATCATAGACATTGCCTCCTGTTATAGAATAGTCAACTATGATTTTTTTCCAATAAGCTTTTATGGGGCACCAGGGGCCAGCAGGGCATTGTGTGAGTTATTATGTCCAATATAGGGTGTTTAAATACTGTTTCTGTCCTTGAGAGGCTAACTCTTGTTGAAGAGATAAAGAATTTAAATGTATCTGATTGACTGCATAATGTACTAAGTATCACTGATTATTATAAACTAAGATTCAAAAATAAGAAGAAGAGTAAGCTGAAAGAAAACATGGCTTTGAAAAAATTAATATTTTAATAGGCAGGAATTATATATTAATTTACTTTTGCTGCTGTAATAAATTACCACAAACTCTGTGGCTTAAAACACCATTAATTTATTATACATTTGGAGGTCCAAAGTCCAAAATGACTTTTACTGGGCTAAAATTAATTTGTCAGCAAGACTTCATCCCTTTTAGAGGCTATTACTCCCATTGAAGGATCCCCTCTCCTTGAGTGCAGATGGAACCTGTCATTTGCTTCTAACCAAAGAAAAATAGGAAAGAATCCATGTACAAGATTATTCTGGCAGAAATAAATGCTTTGCAGTTGGACTGAGTTCCCCATTTCTGTCCTGGCTATTGGCCAGCACCCGGTATTTGCTCCTAGTGGCTGCCCTCACTCTTTATCATAGCTGTCCATCTTTGAACTACCAATGGTATTTTGGAGTCCCTTCTTGTGCCTCCAATCTTTCTTACTTCATTGTTTTTAACAGAGTCTATGTGATTTAAATCAGATCCACATGATAACCTGCCTATGTTAAGGTTAATAACAATCATGTAAGTGATATTTCAACATGTTAAACAGTGCTGGGGATGAGGGCATGGAAGTTTGAGAACCATTTTTAGAATTCCAGCTCTAAATTCTAAATTTGTAATTTAGACTCCATCTTAGCAGACTGGTGAGAGAGAGCATCTTGCTGACCTTGAAGAAACCAACAGCCTTGTGAGCTGCCTATGCCTCTAGGAAATGAGGTGGTCTCCAGTCGAGTCATTAATGAATTGACTTTCAGTCCTACAACCAGAGCTTCAATAATCCGAATTCTGCCAACCACTGTGTGAGTTTGTAAGAGGACCATGAACTTCAGAAAGGTAGATAGCCTGGCTGACACCTTGATTGCAGCCTATGAGACCCTCCACAGAGGACCCAGCTAAACTGTGCTTCTACTCTTGAACCACAGAAACTAGGAGATTGTATGAGATGATAAATGTGTATTGTTCTCAGCCACTAAGTTGTGGTGGTTGGTTACTTAACAGAAAAGTAGTACATGGCACTAGCCTTTGGCGATCTTAATTCAGAAAGTCTGGGGTCAGAATCAAAATTTTGTAGTTTAACAAATAATACAAGGAAATTTAATGCAAATAGTCTCTTGTTGGCAAAACTCTGAATTATATTTCATAATTTCCATGTTTCATTAAGATGTAGGAAAGCTCATCATTGTGATTTTGTGCTGCGAGAACTGCACGTAGCCAGTTTTCAATCATTTCCTTCAGGAGAACTTTACCCAGTGAAAGTAGCTTAAAGTCTGTAATAACCTGAGAAAGACCCCAGAGCAAGATAATCTACAAAACCCATGGCACTCGAGACATAAAACAGCTTGTTCCTTCCCAAGATTGGGCAATTCTGTCATCTTCCAGAAGGCCACCAGCAGGAGAATGATAGAAATGACATATTTGCTGTTCATGGAAGAAAAAATAATGCAATTGGAAGGAAATAAGTCAAGATGTTCACAGATAAAGTAGAGAATATCTGCTGGTTTAAAAAATTGGGTGCTAGTTTACTCATCTGCCAACAATAAATTTCTCTTCTCGTCTTCATAATGGAAGCTTGGTTAGAATTAAATGAGAAAAGTTCTCACATTCAGTGGGAAATATTTTTTTAATGCTCAGTGATGGATCTATAAAGAATAAAGGTTAGTAACTTTAGCAGAAGAAGGAGCTATTTATCACTTTACCTAATAACTGATTTCCTAAGAAACACTAGTGAGCATGAGCTGCAATTATAACTCCAGCACAATACAGTCCAGCATTTAGAAGGAACAAATTCGATTTTGTGATTAGCAAGCGAACTGCCTAGCCTGTGTTTATTGGAGTATATATTTTTGAAGTAATTTTGGGGCTTTGGTCTGTAGAGTCTTTTCAGGCTGTATTAATCACAATGCTTCACCTGGAATATACTTTGACATTATTGAGGAACAATATAGCTAATTCTGCATTGAGGGCAATGCCTAGAGCCATGTTAATACTAAACTTGTTAAATCAGTACATATTTGGGGAGGGAAGATGAAGCTATCAAATACAAGCTTCTTTAAACATATGTAGGTGAAGTTTTCTACCTGTCAGTAATATAACTTGAAATTAGAAGCTAATATTGAAGTAATTTTTTAAAAAATAATGTTTTGCCCAGCTGGTGCGGCTCAGTGATTGGGATCCTCCACAGAGGACCCAGCTAAACTGCATTGACCTATGAACCAGGAGGTCATCTTTCAATTCCCGATCAGGGCATATGCCTGGGTGGTGGGCTCCATCCCCAGTGTGGGGCGTGCAGGAAGCAGCCTATCAATGATTCTCTCCCATCATGTTTCTTTTTTTTTCAGTTTTTATTTTATTTTATTTCAAGAAAAGCTATTTTAAATATAATAATGTTACATGCAATAAACCTTAATATTTCAAGAAAAATGATCTTAAATTTAATAATGTTACATGCAATAAACATTAATATCTCAAGAAAAACAATTTAAATATGATAATGTTACATGCAATAAAGATGTTTCTATCTCTCTCTCCTTTTCCCTTTCTCTCTGAAATCAATAAAAATATATTTTTAAAAAAATAATGTCTCATAGTTGATGAAAGGTAGAAAAAAAAGAACTTAAGGCCTTACCACAAGTTTTTGGGGTGTAAAGAGAAGGGAGTTGATTGAAAAATAACATTTTACTAAAAATAGCTAAAAAAAACTTGTATTGAAATAGACTTGTATGCAACATACATTTGAATGGCATTTTAAAATTTGTGAAACAAGATCCTTACAATCTTACCTGTGACATGAAACTCTGTTTCAGTGTTTTGCAAACCTAAGTCTATGGGCCAGTCCCACCTATAGCCTGGTTCTGTATGGTTGTCAAGATGAAAATAGTTTTTACATTTTTAAAAGATTAGAATATGCAACAGAAACTGCATGTAGCCTGAAAAGCCTAAAGTCTGGTTCTTTCCAGAAAAATAATTTACTGGTCTCTGCCCTAGAACCAGGTAGGACAGTTTGATGAGAACCACTTGGATAAAATAAAGATTTCTCTTCACTAAGACTGCTCTCAGGGGTTCCATAACAAAGTACTATTAACTCAGTGGCTTGAAGAACACAAATTTATTTTCTCACAGGTCTGGAGGCTAGAAGTCCAAAATCAAGGTGTTGGCAGAGTTGATTGTGTCTGAAAAAACTGTTCCAAGCCTTTCTTCTAGAATGATAGATTACCAACCACCTTCCCCCTGAGTTTCTTCACTTTGTCTTCTTCTGTATGTGTCTCTGTTCAACATTTCTCATTTTTATAAGGACACTGATCATATTGGATTAAGGCCTTCCTAATGACCTGGTTTCACTTGATGATTACCCCTGTAAAGACCCTATCTCCAAATAATGTCACATCAGAGTGACACTGAGGGTCAGGATGTCAACATATGAATTTAGAAAGGACACAATCCAACACATAACAGTAGAATTCTCTAATACCCTCCACATTATTCAAATGAAATTTTGATTGGAGAGAAACCTAGATAGATTATATTATTTGCTCAGAGCTAATAACCACAGAAATAGAAAATGAACCCAAAATTTGAATGACTCCTCAAGTCAAGTATATTTTATGCTCCTCTAAGTGTCCCGAGGAACAAAATAATAATTATATCACAATTTATTTAGTTCCATAAGTATGTATATTATATATCTATATATGTCATGCATACTTATATAAATAAGACAAGATCCCTCTCTGTAAAAGGAGACTGAATGCATGTGTAGATATCCTATCTAATAAAAGAGTAATATGCAAATTGACCATCACTCCAACACACAAGATGGCCACCACAAGATGGCTGGCAGGGGAGGGCAGTGTGGGAAATCAGGCCAGCAGCAGAAGGCAGTTGGGAGGAAGCAGGCCTGAAAGGGAGGGCAGTTGAGGGGAACCAGGCCTGCAGGGGAGGGCAGTTGGGGGTGACCAGGCCAGCAGGGGAGGGCAGTGTGGGCAATCAGGCCTGTAGGGGAGGGCAGTTAGGGGTGACCGGGCTGTCAAGGGAGGGAAGTTAGGGGCAACCAGGCAGGCAGGCAGGCAAGCGGTTGGGAGCCAGCAGTCCTGGATTGGAGAGGGTACAGACTGGGCTGAGGGACACACACCTGCCCCTGTGCAAAAATTTCATGCACCAGGTCTCTAGTTTATAATAAAAGGTGAAAGGTGATGAGTGCCATTACTAAATATCAATAATTTAAAAGAAGAGATTTTATTTTTTTCACTAGAGGCTCAGTGTACAGATTCGTGCACTGGGGTGGGGGGGTTCCCTCAGCCCGGCCTATGCCCTCTTGCAGTCTGGGACCCCTTGGGGGATGTCTGCCTGCTGGCTTAGGCCAAATTTCTCCCCCCTCCCGGGGATCAGGCCTAAACCTGCAGTCAGACATACCTCTCCCAGTCTGGAGCTCTCGTAGTCAGGGACCCCTTGCTCCTTACCACCTGCCTACAGTGGAGGTAGTAGAGGCTCCCACCACCGCCAGCTATAAGCCCAGCTTCTGGCTGAGCAGAGCTCCCCCTGTGGGAAAGCACTGACCACCAGGGGGCAGCTCCTGCATTGAGCATTTGCCCCCTGGTGGTCAGTGCTCATCATAGCAACCGGTAATTCCACCATTTGGTTGATTTACATATTAACCTTTTAGTATATAAGGATAAGCATAGTTTCAGTTTAAGTGACCTATATCTTATGATGTGTGTCATCTCAAGATTCTCTTAAGATAAAACTTTCTCTCTTCCTTCTCTGGAACCAGGATGTCAAAAGTCACTACAAGTTAGGATCTATCTTTTCTGAGTATCATTTTTTAATAACAACTGGGACCTTGTAAAAATTAACACAAAATAAAAGTTTAATAGTAACTGAGCCTACATCATTCAGTGAGAAGTGTATAACAAACATTAATAGGAGCTCATGCAACAAAGTAAAATTAATATACAAGTAAGATTTGGTTATAAATTTCCACTCCTTTCTTATAATAAGGGAAACTAGTACCATGTAGTCCAATTCAGAGAAGTTCTTAATTTTCTGTTTTGGTTTGTTTTGGTTTGGTTTAATTTTGTTTGTTGCAGCTCTCATTGTTATTGTTATTGTCATTTTGATATTCTGGTTTTTGGTCACTGGAGTCTCTTTTTCTCTGATTTCTCTAATTTATGCTCCAGTCTACTAGATGGTCATATTCTTTCATTTTCTTTTACCAAAGTACTTAATATAAATATCAGGGAATTCACAGCATTACTGTAAACAATTTCTAAAAGTTCATACTATCTAAATTCTCCCCTGAAACTATCTTAGCAGGATTGCTCTTCCCCCAAACATGGTGTCTACAAAATACTGGCTTCTGGGCTCCTGTCTTTGTTCTCTGCTCTGTAACAAGGGCTCTTTTTCCTCTGAGCTAAGCCAAGCTATGTGGTAGAAAGATTTTTATAGCATCTCAATTTTGGTCAAAAGCTTCTAAGATGAATCTAAGCTGAGAAAGTCTCTTCCACTGCACAGATGTCATTGACTTAATTATGTTTCCTGTGATAAAATATGGTATGTCTCCTCTAGCCGTTGCTACCCAGAGTTTAATTGTTTAACCACAGCATGACTACTTTCAAAACATCCCACTCTGATAAATGAGTTCATCATCCTTTAAATGCATTATGTAATTAGAGACCATCACAGAAATGCACTTGGAGTGACTGTATCATCTAAGTTTGGCCAGCCTTCACCCTGCACTACAATTTAACCAGAATGAGGACTATTGTTCTTTCAACAGTTAGACTTACAGAGTCACAGTTGTCAAAACAGTTTAAGCAAAATATTTACATTGAACTATATAACTTGGGTTATGTAAGATGTTGGTCTAAACTGTTCTAAGAAATGCCAAGAGCCCATGTTCCTGTGTGGACATTCCTTTAGGTCTTTCTTTTGCTATCTGAGTAAATGTTTATTTCTGTGCACAGGTGAACATTTTATTCATGGCTTCCCCTGTCTTCTATCTCAATAAAAAAATAAATTCATTTGTCTATAAGCCTATTATTATTTGCATGTATAACATTACTTTAGTTATATTTGCCAATGATATGGATTTGGATATAATTACAGTGTTTTATACTGATGACTGTGCCTTACTTTTTTGGAATTAAGGAATTAACAACACAAGATAAAAATGTGAATTACAGTACTCTTTTGCTTTTAAATCCTAAATCCAGGAAGTCTGCTTAATAAAACTCTAGAATCATGGAAACCTTTCTTTCTTGAAGATTCTGGTCTTAGCCGAGTGGAGACAATATCAGAGGAGTGAAGAACTTCTCCCTGGGGTCTTGTGCACCTCACACCATGTAGCACATTCCCCAAAGTCCCAGAAAACTCATGTCAGGGAGTAGGACTGTAAGATTTTCTACACCAGGTAGTCATCCTGGGGATAAAGCCAGAGGCGGTGGTGGGTAAAGCCAGGAGACTGTAATACAGGCCTGACCACTATGAGGGAGAGGAGAAAGGGCTGTCCATGTACAGAGTCCCAGACTGCAATACGTTTCTAAGAAAGTTTGACTAGGTCCATGGGGATGTACTTAAGCCAAAGTCACTCAATGGAGGAGTCCCACCACTCATAAGTGGACCTGTTTTAGAATCCCTGCCATGCCCAGTCATTCCTGGGAGCAGCTGTGGAAGCATGGCGGCAGTACAACAGCAGTGGCTGCAGAGCGCAGCAGCTGAGGCTGTCTGTCAATTGCTTTCTGACAGAGGAGATCACAGTGGCCTTATTCATGTCCATACACTTATGAAAAAACATATCCTGGCAAAAATAAAATTCCTTTCAATGTTAAATATATATAAACAAACTTCATGTTATTTCATTTGGACATTATAATCTGTTGCACACAGCTTAAGATTCGTTATATGAGTGATTCTGGAAGGCTGTATTGATTTGCTAAATATGGGGACAGAGGCTTTGGAATAACATTCTGACAGGTGTGGGGTGACATCTCACTGTCATTTTGATTTGCATCTCTCAGATGATTAGTGACTGAGCATTTTTTTCATATGTCTCTCGGCTTTCCGTATGGGAAGAGACCATTTCTTTATGAATGCTCTGCTGTACCATCACCCTGTTTCTTCATGTCTATATACGTCTCTATTTCCCATTAAAAAAAAAATCCCGAGCCTTGCCAGTGTGACTAAATTGGTTGAGCATTCTCCTGTGCACCGAAAGGTCAACACCAGTTTGATTCCAGGTCAGGCCACATGCCTAGGTTGTGGGCTAGGAGGCAGCGGATGATGTTTCTCTCTCACATTTATGTTCCTCCCTCTCTCTTCCTCTCTTTTCCTTTCTCTCTGAAATCAATAAAAAACACATTTTAAAAAATATGCTTGATTCTTTATGTCAATTCCTTTTTCATTTTTATCCCTCACTTTTTAGTCTTTCTCTTTATCCTTGATTATTTTTCCTTTTTTTAAGGTGATGATAGTTGAACCACAATATAACAATCACACATATGTGAGAAGAGAAGGGATTGGCCTCCCTCTTCTGGGCTCCATGCGGGGGCGTCTAGGGGATGGGCGGCCTGGACCCCGTTGGGTGGGCAAGGGTTGGAAATGGAGCTTCTCCCTGGACCTGACTACAACCAGCACCAGGTGGTTACTAATTGCTCCTCATTCATCTATTGATGCCTGCCAGGGGAAAAAACAAACAAATGCTGCCAAATGTCCCAGAAAGCCCAGCTGCTATTCTACCACTAGCCACTGGAGGGCCCCAAACACTGCTACGGATCACCACAGCTTCCCATCGCCCTCACTGGACAGGTGCTCAGCAAGGCAATTGACCATCGCTTTCTAGGCATCACCTAGGTTTGACACAATGGCAGAAAACCGGTTCCCAGCCATCCAGAAACAGAAACGTCATCCCTGAGACCAGGCAAGATATTCAAGTTGGAAATGTACCACCTCCAATTTTCCATATCTAACATTTGAGAGTTCACAGTCTTCTTCCAGTTTATCCACACTTGGGATCCTCTTAACTTGGGAGTGCCCCAATCAAACAAAAAGGACATTCCCAGAAGGCCCTTAGTTCCAATGCTCAGTCCCCAAAGCTGTGGGGAACTGTCAGCACATGCACCTCAGAACTTACCTAATGTGTTTATGAGCCTACATCTGGACCCCAGAGTCAACTTCCGGGAGGCACGTGCCCCTTCTCTGGATCAGAGGGAAAACAGCCGGCCCAGCCGCTCTCTTCACACTAGCTCCCCTGAGAGCCCAGTGCAGGGGCCTGCTCTAGTTAAAGACTCTCCTCTGGAGAAGTGTGGGGTAAGGTCACGTGTAGAAGAGGAGGGCACCTGGTTACTTACCTCAGGGAGAGAGGGAAGCTGGGAAAAGCTCATTCCTTGTGAAAAACTGACTAGATTTCTCAGAGATCAGTAGTCTCAAGATACTGATTGCTGGTTTTCATGGAATTCTAAAGTCATTTTTCTGGCTCACAGAAGAGTATATTGAATACAATAAAATGGAAATAATACCAAAAACATCAATAGAAAAATATATTTTAACCAGAGCGTTGGAATCATAAGGAAACTCAGCCCCCAGATTTGCTTTTTAAAATATCTTATTGTAAACAATTTTTAGTGTAATAAACAGTTCACTTTATATTTTTCTTGTATTAAATGTTTAAAATTTTAAAACATCGTGTACTATTTAAAATGTGTGCAAATAAATGGTTGCAGAAAGCTTTAGAGAAAATAGAATGGTTTGGCAAAGCTGACTGCAAATAATCAATAAAAAATGTTAGGGGAGAGCTGATAATTATGAATAAATTTTAATCTAATAAACTTGATTGTAGGAAAAAATATAAAAAGTGCTAGCAAGTATCAAGGAAGTCTGGATATGAACCAGATTTTAATTACTTTCCCTATATTTTTGAGGTGTTTTTAGTTCTCTTTTGTTGCTAAAGTCACCTGGAAGAATCTTTCTGTTCAAATGTCCCAGCAGTGGAAAGCTTGCTGTTAACAGGGAATTTGTGTTTTATCTAGGACAGTGGTTCAAGTTGTGCAACATTATGTAGACTGAGTAATGCAAAGATGTGTATTCACTCATAATTACACTGTAAACCACTGAAAAAATACATTTGAAATAGGAAAATGTCATTTTAAGCAGATTTTAAAGCAAGCTGATGATGTCTCAGCAATCCACCATGTGAAGAACATTGATAGTTTATGGTCTTAACTTTCAAAATTAATTTGTTTTTATAGACCTTATCCACTGGATCTTCAAGTTTTAGTCAATGCTGAGACCCTCTTGGTGATTTTAATAGTTCTTGTGAACTCTTCGTCTCTCCATACAAAGCAAAGAATTTCCCCAAATCAAATTAGTTTGTAATATTAAATTGGTTCTCATTTAGCTTTATATCCTCTTCAGCACTGAGCACGTTGCTTTGGCCTGAACTCACCTCAGCTAAAGCTGTGAAATGTTTACCCCCCAGAGTCACAAGCAAAGAATCATGGAAAACTGAATGCACTTAGTGATATCTCATTCAAAATAGGCAGCTATCCAGTTGCCTGAGAGTGAATATTATTATTATTTTTTATCAACAACTGGGTATTTTTTGCCCAATGTTTGGTATCTCCAGGGGCAAAGTGAAATGAATAACTGAGATTTTTATGGATTTTTCTGCGATGAGTTAAGTCTTGAGTATAGTAAAATATGAAGCTAGGAACCTATTAGGCTAAGTATTTCTCCTAAGGGAAGGACAGTGTCTGATCTTTATTCAAGAATAAGTTACATTCTTATGTCCTTAGTGTGCCAGTGGGAACATCAGCTGAGTTGTATTTTCTCATTCTGTCACCAGTTCCTCCTGCTGCTGCTGTTGCTGCCACAAATTAGTCCTTCAACCTTCAGAATTCTGTAGTTTGCCTTGTCAGTCAGTGTCTGTTAACTCCAAATGCAATGTCAGACTTTTGTGGTTCTTTTGTTTGAGCTATTAATTGTTGCAGGTAACATTATATTTTGAATATCCTGTATTAAAGAAATGTGGTGTCATCATTTGGATATTTTTCAAAGTAGTACACAGGGAAATCAGATAACTTGTGAAAAGATCATTCAAACCAAGTTTTAAAAGTGAGCTAGATGTTTAAAAATTATTTAAATGGGAGATCCAAGATGTCAGCCAATGGGAAGGCAGGCTGCAAGATAGTGTGTGAGTGAGAGAGTGAAAGGAGAGTGCGTGGAAATGCAGGGAATGTCTGTATTTGTGAGTGAGGTAAAGTTATATTCCACAGGACTATTGGGGACTGGCGGGCAGGCTTCCCTAACCAGGCAGCCTCTACTACTGCTGAAATCTCTCCCAAAGCGGCTGGCTCTGCCGCAAAGACCACGCCATGTTAAAGGGGAGAGCTGCTGTAATTGGAAGCCTAGCCTTACCTTCAACCCGGGAGACCTCCCGGGACCCTACAACCACGATGCCTAGGGACCAGCTGCCTCAGCTGTGAACCCACAAACACCAAGACTCCAGCCTCCCTGGCCACGAGCACCTAAAAAGTTTGTCCTGGGGTAGACGGGGTGGCAGCCAAATAGGCAGACAGGTCCTGTACCTTCTCACAGAACAGATAGAAGGAACAGCTGAATCAAATAACATCCACCTGGAATTGAAAAATTAAACACACTTAGTGAGGCAATCCATGGATGGAAAGGTCAGAGATCACCTAGAGAGAGTCAATGCAGAAGAGAGAGAGCTACATAACCAGACACCCTGAGAGGAGCGAACATGGGGAGACAAAGAAAAAGCCCCCATATGAAAGAAAAGGAGATATCACTAGAAAAGGAAGTAAACAAAATGGAGGCAAGCAATATGTCAGAGAAAGAATTCAGAGCAATGGTGATAAGGATGCTGAAATGGATGGAAGACAAATTCAACAATATGTGTAAGAATGAAGAGGAAATGAAGATGAACCAAAAAGAAATGAAGAATGACATTGCTGCAATAAACAACACAATAGAACCATCAATAGACTAGAAGAAGTGGAGGACTGCATTAGTGAGCTAGAAAATGAGGTAGGAAAAAATACTCAAGAAGAGCAGCAACTGGAAAATAAACTTAAAAAACAGGAGGAGAGCCTAGGGAACTTTGGGACAACATGAAATGAAACAACAACCTCATAATAGGGGTGCCAGAAGGAGAGGAAACTGAGAAAGGATTAGAAAACCTGTTTGAAGAAATAATGACAGAAATCTTCCCTGATATTGGGAAGAAGAAACTCACACAAGTCCAAGAAGCTCACAGGGTCCCAAACAAGATGAACCCAAAAAAGCCGACACCAAGACACATCATAATTAAATTAGCAAAAACCAAGGACTAAGCAAGAATCTTAATGGCTGCCAGAGAGAGACACAAAGTTACCTACAAGGGATCTCCTATGAGACTATCAACTGATTTCTCAAGAGAAACACATCAGGCCAGAAGGGAATGGAATGAAATATACAGTCATGCAAAGCTAGGGTCTGAATTCAAGAATACTGTACCCAGCAAGGCTATCCATCAAAGTTGAGGGTGACATTAGGAGCTTCACAGACAAAAAAGGACTAAGGGAGTTTATTACCACCAAACCAGCAATGCAAGAAATGCTAAAGGGTCTGCTGTAAAAAAAAGAAGAAATAGAAAGGGAAGAAGAAACATAGGCATAAAGAATAAAAATGGCAACAAACAAGTAACTATCAATAATAACTTCAAGTGTAAATGGATTAAATGCCCCAATAAAAGATATAGGGTAGCTGAATAAATAAGAAAACATGACCCATATATCTTTTGTCCACAGGAGACCCACCTCAGAACAAAGGACTCACACGGACTGATGGTGAAGCAATGGGAAAAGGTTTTTCAGGCAAATGGAAATGAAAAAAAAAAAGCTGGGGTAGCAATACTTATATCTGACAAATTAGACCTCAAAGTGAAGGCCATAACAAGAGATGAGGAAGGCCATTTTATAATTCTAAAAGGAGCAATTCAACAAGAAGATATAACTCTGGTAAACATCTATGCACCCAATACAGGAGCACCCAAATACATAAAAAAACACTTCTGGAGGATATCAAGGGAGAAATTGACAAAAATACAGTTATAGTAGGGAACTTTAATACCCCACTAACATCACTGGACAAATTCTCTAAACAAAAAATCAGCAAAGAAACAGCAATCCTAAATGACTCACTAGATCAGATGGAATTAATTGGCATCTTCAGAACATTTCACCCCAAAGCCACAGAATATACATTCTTCTCAAGTGCACATTGATCATTTTCAAAGATAGACCACTTATTGGCATGCAGGCAAAGTCTCTTCAAATTCAAGATGATAGAAATCATATCAAGCATCTTCTCCAATCATAATGATATTAAATTAGAAATCAACTGCAATAAAAACAATGGGAAAAAAATCAAACAACTGGAGGCTAAATAGCATGCTATTAAATAATGACTGGGTTACCAAAGAGATCAAAGAAGAAATAAAAAGCATCATGGCAACAAATGACAATGAAAACACAACAATCCAAAATCTATGGGACGCAGTGAAAGAAATCTTGACAGGGAAGTTCATAGCTCTATAGGCCTACCTCAAAAAACAAGAAAAAATGGTAATAAATTATCTAACCCTATAATTCAAAGAGTTAGAAAGAGAGCAACAAGATAGCCCAGCTTAAGCAGAAGGAAGGAAATAATAAAGATCAGAGCAGAAAAAAATGACATAGAGAACAACAACAAAAAAAAAATACAAAAGACCAACAAAACCAGGAGATGGTTCTTTGAAAGGATAAACAAGATTGATGAACCTCTAGCCAGGCTCACCAAGAAGCAAAGAGAGAGGACCCAAATACACAAAATCAGAAATGAAAGAGGTGAAGTAACAACTGATCCCACAGAAATACAAAGGATTATGAAAAAATACTGTGAACAACTCTATTCCAACAAAATGGACAACCGAGACAAAATGGATATATTTTTAGAATAATACAAGCTCCAAAAACTCAATGAGGAAGAATCAAAAAACCAGAATAGGCCAATAACTACCAAAGAAATTGAAGCAGTGATCAAAAATCTTCCAACCAACAAAAGCTCTGGTCCGGAGGACTTTACAGGGGAGTTCTACGAAGCATTCAAAGAAGAACTAAAATCTATCATCCTCAGACTATTCCAAAAAATTCAAGAGGAAGGCACACTTCTGAGCTATTTCTCTAAAGCCACCATTACTCTAATTCCAAAACCAAATAAAGACACTACAAAAAAAGAGAACTACAGACCAATATCCTTGATGAACACAGATGATAAAATCCTCAACAAAATTCTAGCAAATCAGACTCAGCATTACATTACAAAGATCATACACCATGACCAAGTGGGATTTATTCCGGGGATGCAAGGATGGTACAATATCCACAAATCAATAAAAGTGATACACCACATAAACAAGCTGAGAGACAAAAATCACATCATCATATCAATCAATGCAGAAAAAGCATTTGACAAAATCCAACACCCTTTCTTGATAAAAAAAAAAAAAACCTCTCAGCAAAGTGGGAACAGAGGGATCATACCTCAACATAATAAAAGCCCTATATGACAAACCTACAGCCAACATCATACTCAATGGGCAAAAATTAAAACCATTTCCCCTAAGAACAGGAACAAGACAAGGATGCCCACTTTCACCACTCTGGTTCAATATAGTACTGGAAGTGCTAGCCAAAGCGATCAGACAAGAAGAAAAAATAAAAGGCATCCAAATTGGAAAAGAAGTAAAACTGCCCTTATTCGCAAATGACATGATACTATACATAGAAAAACCCAAAGACTCCATCAAAAAACTACTAGACCTAATAAATAAATTCAGCAATGTAGCAGCATACAAAATTAACACCCAGAAATCTACGGCCTTTTTATAAACCAATAATGAACTCAGAGAAAGAGAAACTAAAAAAAATCCCATTTACCATTGCACCAAAAAATTAAGATAACTAGCAATAAACTTAATAAAGGAGGTAAATGACCTGTACTCAGAAAACTACAGGACATTGAAAAAAGAGATAAAGGAAAACATAAACAAATGGAAGAACATACCATATTCATGGATTGGTAGAATCAACATCATTAAAATGTCCATACTACCCAAAGCAATCTATAGGTTCAATGCAATCCCTAATAAAATACCAACGGCATATTTCAAAGATATAGAACGAACTCTCCAAAAATTCATCTGGAATAAAAAAACACCCCTAATAGACTCAGCTATCCTGAGAAAGAAGAGCAAAGTTGGAGGGATCACAATACCAGAGATAATCTAAATTACAAAGCCATGGTTCTCAAAATTTCCTACTACTGGCACAAGAACAGACATATAGGCCAATGGAACAGAACAGAGAACCCAGAAATCAACCCAACCCATTATGCTCAATTAATATTTGACAAAGGAGGCAAGATCATACAATAGAGTCAAGACAGTATCTTCAATAAATGGGGCTGGGAACATTGGTTAGATACTTGCAAAAAAATGAAACTAGATCACCAACTTATACCACACACAAAAAACCAACTCAAAATGGCTAAAGTGCTTAAATGTAAGATGGGAAACCATAAAAATACTACAAGACTCTATAGGCATCACAATAGTAGAAATATGTCATAGCAATATCTTTACCAACACAGCTTCTAGGGCAATAGAGACCAAGGAGAAAATATCTGAATGGTACTACATCAAAACAAAAAGCTTTTGCACAGCAAAATAAACCATCAACAAAACAACAAGAAAGCTCAGTGCATAGGAGAACATATTTGCCAATGCTATTCCAGATAAGAGTTTAATCTCCAAAATTTACAGAGAACTCATACAACTTAACAAAAGGGAGCTAAATTATCCAATCAAAAAAATGGGCAAGGGACCTAAATAGATACTTTTCAAAAAAGGACATACAGAAGGCTAACAGACATATGAAAATATGCTCAAAATCACTAATCATTTGAGAGATGCAAATCAAAACACAATGAGGTACCATCTCACACCTGTCAGAAAGGCTACCATCAACAAAGGACAAGTGCTGGAGGGGATGTGGAGAAAAAGGAACCTTCATACTCTGCTGGTGGGAATGCGACTGGTGCAGCCACTGTGGAAGACATTATGGAGTTTCCTCAGAAATTTAAAAATGGAACTCCCATTTGAGCCAGTAATCCCACTTCTAGGACTATATCCCAATAAACCAGAAACACCAATCAGAAAGGATATATGCACCTCTATGTTCATAGCAGTACAATTTACAATAGCTAAGATTTGGAAACAACCTAAGTGCCCAACAGCAGACGAGTGGATTTAAAAAACTGTGGTACATCTACACAATGAAATACTACACTGCTATAAAAAAGAAGGAACTTTTACCATTTACAACAGCATGGATGGAACTGGAGAGCATTATGCTAAGCGAAATAAGTCAGTCAGAGAAAGATAAATATCACATAATCTCACTCATATGTGGGATATAATGATCAACAAAATTTGATGAACAAAAATAGATCCAGAGACAAATGGTAGGGGAGGGGGTGTTAGAGAGCAATCAAAGGACTTGTATGCATGCATATTAGCATAACCAATGGACACAGACACTGGGGTGGTGGGGGCTTGCCCTGGGTGGGAATGGCTCGGGGGGAGTCAATGGGGGAAAAAGGAGATATATGTAAACCTTTATATAATAAATAAAAAGAAAGAAAAAAAGAAAGAAAGAAAGAAAGAAAGAAAGAAAGAAAGAAAGAAAGAAAGAAAGAAAGAAGGAAAGATTATTTAATTGTATTTAAAGTATTGTAGAAATTGTTCAGTTTCTACTAATGTTTTTCATTTATAATTAAGTTTGAGTGCTAAAATTGTTAGTATAATGATTATAAAGATTTGTTTTAGGCTAAAAGGTAGAATCTGGCATAGAGATTTGTTTTAGGCTAAAAGGTAGAATCTGGCATAGAGGGGTTTCATTTTCAGCAGAAAGCTAACATTCTGAGACATGGAATATAACAATTGTGTGCAGCTCAGAATGGTAATTATTATAGTAGTGGCTGTTGAGAAACTAAAAAATATGGCTTGCTCAAATTCTGAAAAAATATAAAATGATGAACTTTGGCTATTTTAAGTGTTAGAGTGAAAGGAAACTTTGGATATAATCACCCTAAAAAATGTAGACAAGTAGAATTATAAAGAGTGATTTTTTATTGAGGTATAATTGACATATGAAGTTGTATTCATCTCAGGTGTATAACATAATGACTTTTTATTAATACATATGCAAAATGATTACTACAATAAATTTAGTTAATATCTCTACCCATGATAGAATATTTTTTGTGTGTGATAACAACTTTTAAGATTTACTCTTTGAATAACTTTCAAATATGCAATACAGTATTATTAACTACTAGAGGCCCGGTGCACAAAAATTTGTGCAATCGGGGGGGAGGGGAGGGGTCCCTCAGCCCAGCCTGTGCCCTCTCGCAGTCTGGGACCCCTCAGGGGATGACCACCTGCTGGCTTAGGCCCGCTCCCTGGGGGATTGGTCCTAAGATGGCAATTAGACATCCCTCTGGCAGCCCGGCAGCCCTTGGGGGATGTCCACTTGCCAGCGGGGAGCAGGCCTAAATTGCAGTCGGACATCCTTAGCGCTGCTGAGGAGGCAGGAGAGGCTCCCACCACCACCACTGTACTGACAGCCATCAGCCTGGCTTGTGGCTGAGCAGAGCTCCCCCTGTGGGAGCACACTGACCACCAGGGAGCAGCTCCTGCATTGAGCATCTGCCCCCTGGTGGTCAGTGTGTGTCATAGTGACTGGTCATTCCCAGTCCTTCTGCTGTTATGGTTCGTTTGCATATTACCCTTTTACTATATAGGATAGAGGCCTGGTGCACGGGTGGGGGCCGGCTGGTTTGTCCTGAAGGGTGTCCCGGATCAGGGTGGGGGTCCTGCTGGGGTGCCTGGCCAGCCTGGATGAGATGGCTGTTTGCAGCTGGTCACACCCCCTTCAGGGTGGAGGTCCCCACTGGGGTGCCTGGCCAGTCTGGGTGAGGGGCTGAGGGCTGTTTTCAGGCTGGCGGGTGACTGAACCTCTCCTTTTTTTCTTTTTCTTTTTTTATTCTGGGATTTATTTACCTTCTATGGCTGTCACTGGAACTGAGAGCGGCTTTAGCTCTGAGGCTCGGCTCCAGCTCTGAGACCTCAGCTGCTGAAAGCAGGTATCTGGGTTTGTTTGGCTTCTATAATTGAAATATTGTTGCAGCTCCAGCTCCGAGGCCGGCTGGCTGAAAGCAGATTTCTGGTTTTTGTTTAGCTTCTATAATTGCAACATTGTTTCTTAGAGTTCAGCTCAGAGGCCAGCAGCAGCAGGCGGGGAACCTTGGCTTCCTCCATCACTGGAGCAAGAAAGCCTCCTGTTCGCTTCAGCTGCCTGGCTGCCGGCCGCCAACTTGATTGGCAGTTAATTTGCATATCACCCTGATTAGTCAATGGGAAGTGTGCCGGAGGTACGGTTAATTACCATGTTTGTCTATTATTAGATAGGATAGTCACCATGCTGCACATTTTTCATTTTATAGCTGGCATTTTATACCTTTTAGTCTGTACCTTTTGACCTCCTTTACTCTTTTTGCACCCATACCACCTTCCTGCCTCTGGCAACCACCAGTTCCAAAAAAAGTGACATTTTGATCTTAGATTATCTATTTGGACCATTCATTTTGTTTATACAGCTTCTTTGTGATTGGTTGTGAGCTTCTAAAAGAGGCCAGCAGTATCTTAGAAATGTCAAGTACTATTGATTGAATTATCTCCCCATCTGCTTACAGGCTTTCAGAGGACAGATGCTTTGCCTTTGTTCTTTGCTGCTTCTCACTCATCTTCTGCCTTCATTACCTGCATTTAGCAGGGCTTCACCCAGTACAAGGTTATCTAGCTCATCATCATTGTGGTTGTTTCAGGCATTATTTTATTTTATTTATTTTTTGTCAATATGTATTATGTTATTTGTGCACTAGCAATATTTTGATTACACATCAAATGAAATATTGAGAAATATAACCACATAACATTCTAATCAATTTTAGTTTATATAGTTAATTTTTGATTAAGAATTTGATTTTTTTCTTAAATTTTAAAAAGAAATGAACTGTATTGGGGTGATGTTGGTTAATAGGATCATGTAGGTTTCAAGTGTACATTTCTATGATACATGACCTGCATATTACATTGTGTGCCCACCACCCAAAGTGACACCATCTTCCATTATATATATAAATATTTGGCTAAATATAGGGTGTCCCCCCAAAAATGTATACACTTTGAATGATTATAAAGTCAATGTTTATTAACATACAGTTCATTTTCAAAATTTAAAAGAATATACAGAAATCAATACATTTTTTTTGGTCACTGCTTGTTTTCAAACTGATGACTATTCTGGTCCAGGCACTGCTGTTAATGTAAAGCAATGGAATTGCAAACATCAAGAATCATTTTATTCAGTTTTTGTGTGTCCTCATTCATCCACTGTTGCCAGTTTTGTATTATAAACTTTATCTTTTATGTATCTCCATTAAAAAAAGTCTAGTGGATAAATTTTCTTTGTTCAAAGCTTACTAGTAGTCTGGCTTCACCCATTATTTCAAATCAGTTAAACCTGAAAAACAGTGAAAATTAAAGGAGTTATCAGCTGTGAAAGTGTGTATACATGTATTCAGGACGTGCTGTATATGGAATTGCTTATCTTATATAATAAAAGCAATATGCAAATCGACTGAATGGCGGAAAGACCGGTGGGACGACCAATCACTATGACATGCACTGGCCACCAGGAGGCAGATGTTCAATGCAGGAGCTTCCCCCAACCTGCAGGCCCCAGCCCAGCCAAGGCAGGTGCCAGTGGGGGCCCCCCCATTGCCCCACTGGTTGCCTCACAGATCATCCCTGATCGCCAGCCAGGCCTAGGGACCCTACCCATGCACGGATTTCATGCATCAGGCCTCTAGTTTTAATTATAAAAGTTCAGAAGTATTTTAAAAAGGAAATACCAAGATTCTCAGAGCTTGTTGGAACTCATGTTTTTATAACATTTTTTATAGGTTTGGTGAGAATATTAAATGAGAAAATTTACATAAAATTATTTTATTTCTTGCAGTAGTCAATAAGTATTACTCAATGCAATGGTGTGCTGGTAATTGTTTAAAGAATGGCTCTCAAAAGAGAAGAAAAAGAATGATTTGTGGCATTTGCTGATTTCCATAGTGTAAACTCTTCCACCACAGCTGATTTCAGGCTACCCATGTGAAGTCACTGTATGGGGACTTATAAAAGATGTGCACGATCAGATCTCAGAAGTCAGTGCCAGCTGGTTTCAGCACCCACAGCCTCTAGGCAAAGCTCTTGTTTTCTTGTTAATGTTTCTTATGACCTATTAAAAAATTTAAATTACAAAATCACCTGAGGATTTTTTTAAAATTGATTTTTAGAGAGACAAATGGGGAGAGAGACAAAGGGAAACATCAATGTGTGAGAGAGAAACATTAATTTGTCTCCCATATGCATCCTGATTGGACATCAAACCTGGAAACCTGGCTATGTGTCCTGACTGGGAATTGAACCTGCAACCTGTTGGTGCACAGGACAATGCTCCAACCAACTGAGCCACCCAGTCAGGGCAAGGTTTTGATCTTTGTTGCTGTGAATTTCAGGTTGTTTTAGAAGAAATGTGCAAAACCAAGTATAAGGAAAGGGCTGCACCTGGAGGGAGGCTAAAGAACAGAGCAAGAGCGAGATGGAAAATAGCTTACTGATATCAACTGAACTTAATTTTTTGAGGTTTCAGATATAATCTATGTTCTTATCACTGCTTTCTCTTTTTTCCCTCTTTCGCCCTGGCAATATTTTCTCCAAACTACTTATAAACATAAATTTGTTTCATTTTGCTGCTCAAGATTTTTTTCTTTTGGACATAAAAGCAGCCAAGACACAGTTATGATCACAAAAGTGTAATTTTAATGTCTCTCTCCATCTTCAAATTGGTGGTAAATATTTACCACAGAAACCAAAAATCTTCCAAAGGAAATAACTGAAATGTTTATCTTGTAAAGAAACCCATGTTGCCTTGTCCTCCATAACACATTCATAATAACAATTTCTTTCTTCCCAACTGGTGATGCAAACAACATAGTAATAGGAGCAAAAATGTAAGGGAGAATATAAAAAAATAGTAAGTTGCCTTTGTGATGTAATTCTGCTTGATTATGATAGACGAGATGCCATCTGTATGATGTCGTTAGAGTTGGCTCAGAATTGCCTTGATTTCTCTCATGTTTGCTACAGGGGCATAAATCCTACAGTAATAATGACAAGAAATGACAAGTATAGTCCAGCTTCCAAGGCTGGTTTTCAGTGCTGTCGCTGGTATTTAGATAAGTTCTACACTTACCCAGGTACTTGAATGTCCCCATATATCTTATGAAATCAGTTTACTAACACTTGAACTGAATTCTTTCCTAAGACACTTGGAAAATCAAGTAACTAGATGATTTTGAGGTCAAAATTAAATCTTGAAATTAAGTACTTACCAATGCATGATTTGCTCTGGCTGTCATCACACTTACCGGTTCTCATTATAAATGAAATTGGAGCAGTGTTTGTCTTTCACTCAGAGCTTTTAGGGCCAGCTTCCACATGTATGTAGGCTATGGAGACTGAAGACTGGGCCTCTGTGATAATGCGTGCTTAATTAGTGAGTGCTGAATAAAGGAGAAATTGGGGAAGAAGGATGTGAGAGTCAGGCACCACATGAATTAATCAAATTGTTTTTGACATTTTGAGTTGCTGAATAAGCATGTCATTCAATGCCATTATGTTTATTCCTTTGGCAATAACAACCCCAAACAGGGAATGGCCAGAAGATGATATTGTTAGAATTGAGACTTTATAATGGAATTAGAGTAACACAAATCAAATAAACTTCTATGAGAATTTATATTGGTATTTTCTACATTGTGAAGGATGCTGCTTTTCATGTTTATTTTAGCTGAAATGAAACATTTCATCATTAATTGTTTACTGCCACAGTTTTTGTAGTAAGACCTCTAATCTTTGATTTATACTCTTCTCTGGTCACCAATTTTCATTTACAAATGATGGCTGAAGTGGCTTTTTGTTTCTAAGGAAATTGTTATTTTCTATAATTGTTATTGTGGCCAATTGTTAAAGTAAAGAGAGCAGTGGATAATTTATTAGCAAATAAGATCATGCAAAATTAAAGATATTCTCTGGTTATATGAAGTTGAGTATAATTTTCTAATTATATTTCTAGTATATTACTGTGTCAAGTTTTGGACCCCTCAACTGGAGACAGATGCAGAACACTTTGGAGATATGTAGAAAAGCAGAATTATCATTTAGAGATCAGCATATTAGGTTATAGTATTGGCATAGGCAGAATTTAAGTGAATATTTTCCTTGGTTTCTTTCCAGTTCCTAGATCCCCCCTTCCTTCTCCCATGCCTAGCTCCTTATACTTTTTTTCTAGATACCTGTTAAGCCCTCTTTTGAAAAGTTACTCAGGTCTTCCAAACAGAACTTTTATTTTCTTAGAGGAGCATTTGTCAGTTGGAATACAGGCGCATGGTTGAGACATGAGTTAAAGCTTTCTGAATATAAATTCTATTTTTAAATGTACTAAAAGGAATATCTGATTAGTCAAGTTTAGACTGTCATAGGGAGATCATTTGAGACTGAGAGCCACATAAACAACCCCCAGCTCACTATTTTATTTCTGTCAAATGAACATTTGTAGCTTAACCATCCATGAAGAAAGGACCCTGAGGAGTCATAGAAGAAACTTGATGGAACTGATGGAAATTTTAAAATCATATACACAGAAAATTAGCAAAAGCTGATTTTCATGTCTAATGAAAGCATGACAATACATGAGCTTAAAACTAATACCTGATATTTTTGAGATTTAGATTATACACAGTATAGGCTTGGGAAAGCAACTTACATCAAGGTTCTCAAAATATATGCTAGGAAAATGGGTTCACAAATTCGACCCCCACCCTCTCCTGCCTTTATCAAAACAAAAGTAAAACTTCAATGGTTTTGAGAAATTCATCAAATTATATTTTCTATTTTCTCTTGGAGAATTACAATGTAAATTAGTAAAATAAAGTCCTGTAATGCCCTCAATGGATCAACCTCTTTAATCAGCTGTTTAAAGCACCACATTTTCAAAATCCATTTGATTCTAAGAATTTTTTTATGTTTGTAAATGAATATTTATCATTCCTGAGTACTCTTTGGAAAACAAAATAAAGCATTAACCTCTCTTGGGTTTCATCTTTATTACCTACTAGAGGCCCTGTGCACGAAATTTGTGCACTCGGAAGCTGGGGGTCCCTCAGCCTGGACTGCACCCTCTCACAGTCTGGGAGCCCTCAGGGGATGTCCGACTTATGCTGGGAGCTCCTATGGGGAGCGGGCCTTAGCCATCAGTCGGACATCCTTAGCACTGCTGCGGAGGTGGGAGAGGCTCCTACCACTGCTGCTGCGCTAGCCACCCATGAGCCCGGCTTCTGGCTGAGCAGCACGCCCCCTATAGGAGTACACTGACCACCATGGGAAAGCTCCTGCATTGAGCATCTGCCCCCTGGTGGTCAGTGCATGTCACAGCAACCAGTCGTTCTGCTGTTCAGTCGATTTGCATATTAGCCTTTTATTATTTGGGATAATGTGTTATTATGGGCAAGGCTTCTAATTCTTTTTTTTTTTTAGGTAGTTAAAGGGAGGGGCAGAATTTTCACCTGAGCCTGAAGCTAAATTGCCCTTAGCTCAAAAATCTGCATACCACTGAGACACATCTTGGTGAGGCTCATTCTGAACTCCCACACTGTTCTATTATGTGTATAAGTATTGGGAACCATCTTATCTCTTTAGTGAAAGGAACCTTTTGTTATGTTACAATGACTAACTTTATCTCATGAGTTGTGTTTTGGCTTCAAGCCTGAATCCAGTATTCATGCAGCAACTTCATCTTTTTTATTCAATATTTACCTGGCATATCTTTTATTTTATTTTCTCTAAATCTTTCTAGATTTTTATGTATTAGATAGGAATAGCCCAGGGACACAGACAATACTCTGGTGAAGGACAGGAAGGGGCAGGTGCAGGGTGGAGGAGATCATTGAGAAAAACAAAAACAAACAAACAAGCAAAAAACAAAAAAATCACCCTAAAACAAAGGGACATCTGTAATACTTTCAACAATAAAGATACATTTTAAATAAAGGAAAATATCTTAGTTGAAAAGAGTTTTATGTGAAATAATATAAGTAATTGCTCTACACTGTACTTTATATTCTCAACTCCTCTCAAAGAGATATTAATTGACCCTATGCTCACTTAATGTTAATCGACCCTACGTTCATTGACAGCAGGACTGACTTCCGCCACACTGACCCAACACTGTCTCTATGGGGGGCTGTGATCAGACCCTGATTTTCTCTTCCAGGCTCTGTCTGGGCTGATCGCAGTTCCCCTCAGCAGTTAATGCTGGGTTTGGTCGCATGGCGACCCAACACGCCTGATTTCCCAGTGTTTGTTCGAGCCTTTGGTCGTTGCGGACCCTGGCTATATATATATATATATATATATATATATATATATATATATATATAGATAGATAAAATGAAAGAGTTAAATAAGTGAGTATTCAAACATAGAATTAATGATCAACTAACAGAAATAGTATGGACAAACCTACCCCTATATGGGAGTACACATGAAATGACCTATTTGCATGATTCTATAACTAAATGAATCCTGAGCTTGTTTCCAGATCTAAAATTTCTTAATTAAACTTGTTAAGTATTCAAATGGCTCATGAGAAGAAATTTGATTGTCCCTTCTTCATTAAATATAAAATGGAGCTACATAGTTTAACATTATTTATGAATTGATGAGAGTAGACAGTGAACAGGAATGTTTGCAGGAACAATTGCTTTTTGGATACAGTTAGGATTTATCAGTGGGGTTAGTAAATTTGTACAAATTTTATCTTTTTAAATGTTAGATGATATACCTTTAGGCAACTGCTGATGAAATACTATTCATATTTCTCCCCAATGCACTTTTTCTGTGAAAAAGCATCCAAATTTCTCCTTATGTTTCCTGCAATTTAATTTTCATTCTCCTTTCTTCAATTTTTCTTTCTTATTTATTAGTTTTTATTTCTTTTTTTATTCATTTCTAAAGTCTGTTGTAGGTAATTGCTAATACAACTCTTGTTCAATTTTTTTTTTTAAACAGGTTACTTGTCAAACACTTTCTATAAAATTATTTATTTTCTTTTTTCTGTTTTACAGCTTCAAAAAATGAGAAGGGTCACAGCTTATGACCAATTTCTCCCTTCTATCTACTTTTTACAAAATTTCATTTATTTAAACTCATTTTACAGGACATTTCTGTCTTGAAAAATGAGACAGACTGTGTTCAGCACTGTTCATTACTACTGTATTCTTCTGTTTCACTATTGTAAGATATACTGAATGGCATGTTCAACTGTGGATGTGTTGGGGGAAAAAGACAGCAGTTAAAGGCCTTTGTTCATTTCCTTTCTATTGTGCTTGGAGTACTTCATATTTTGAAATAGTTTTCAATTCATGAAAGAAAATTAAAATTTTGTATTCTTTCTTTCCCATTCAGCAAGACAAGATAGTCACTTTTCATTTAGCCATCTTTTTCTACAAAAAAGTAAAAATTAAAATAAGTTTTATGGTTTTTGTGTATTAAGGACCAAATGAACACGACAATGCCTGCTATTATCTTGGGAAATTAGCTGAACAACATTTAAACGCTTTTTTTCAAGAGCTCCAAATTAATTTCTTTGATTTTTGAATAGAAATTTGTCTGGCCAAGCAGGTGTATGCATCAGAGAAGATTTCTCCTCCGTCCACCTCCCCCCGCCCCCGCCACCCCCCCCCCCCCGAAGAATGACTTCTTACTTCCCCAGTCATGCTATTGTTTGTCTCTGTGGGCCTAGAGAAACTGATTCGAGACCACAATTTTTGGTCACACAGAAGAATATCTCATTTTACTTTTAGAATCCTACCAAGAATCTTAAAAAATCATGAGTTCAGGCAGAATGCAGTATATTGGGAAAGTGGAAAATGTTCATAGCAAGGAGAATATTATCAATTAAGTGGCTAACAATTTAGACATGATAATGTAGCCCATAGTAAATGGAGGCAAATGATGCAAACTTGGATACTGGCAATGTATTGCAGGGTCATATGCTCATACTGAGTCAGAGTCACATTTGCGACTTCTTTCAAAATTACCCTAGTTTTAGACAGATGCTAATGGAACCAACAAACCCAAGGACTTCTCAGATTTTTTAGGATGAGTAATACAAATCTGTAGAACAGGGAAAGTGAAAGTTGAGGAGAATATCTGGCATAGTGTTGGGTATTCCCTAATAGGATAGAAAAGGATGGTTGAGAATCCTCTGAAAATATCAGATGGGGAATGGAAAGTGTGCTGATTTGACTATCAGACAGACTGGATTCTGATACAGTCTGGTGTAGAATTTTAGTCAAGTTGTTTAATCTCTGTGAGTCTCCGTTTTCTCAACTGTAATATTAACTTGGCAGTATAATTGGTAAGATCATTCAAGATAATGTATATAATGTACTTGAATTGCTATCTGACACATGCATGTTAATTATTATGTGGTTATTATTGTAATTAATATACTTATTGTTATTCTCCTCTTTGTTCCTTTTACTGGGAATCAAGCTTTATCTCTTTTCATTGCTGCAAGAACAAACATGGATAAATCAGGGCTATGAAGAACAAGTTGTAGTTGTGGAAATATTGTCTGTATCCTAGATGTTATATTGTGAAAGCAATACCATTGTAATTAACCTAGTTATTACTAGTAGGAAAGGAGCAAAGGAAAGGCCAGATATTATAGACATGTAATTTGTGCACTTCACCAGGAAGCTACAATTTTACACTCCCCATGGGTCCAACAAAGGGGAGATAGATATTTGCCCAGTAAAATCGAGGTGACATGGGGAAGGTGTATGCTGTCAGTCACGACTGAGAACAAAGGTCATGGCCATTTCAAAAGCATCAAATTTGGGATATTTAATACCCGAACAAAGAAGCTCACTCTCTTGGGACTCTTGGGACTTGTGTGACTCCTGACTTCTGGGGCTCCCTTGCAGTTCCCACATGGCCACGGCCATGGCCATGTGGACCCCATGCACAATGGACTAATAGATTGCAACTAGCTTTATGCTCCAACATGGAAAGGAAACTTTGGACACTGGCTCTGATTTTAGCTTCACTGAAGGTTTATAATTCCAGAGAAATTAAGCTTTCTACCATATCTGATCCTCCCTTGGGAGCCTCTAGAAATGCTTATTATAAGAACTCCACTTCCACTGATAATAGCATTAGGAAGCATGTAACCAATTTGTAAGGGCTAAATCTCAGGAAAATACATTCATTTTTTAAATATATTTTGTTGCTTATTTTGTTGAACAAGATAGAGAAAAGCGAAATTCACAAAGTGGGCTTAGAACTTTACTGAAAAAACACAAGGGTGTGAAGATGCTGTATGAAGTGTATTGGAAAGTATAACACAAATTTAAATCTGTTTCAGGCATGGTCATCTTTTCCTCTTTTTGCTCTTATGTCCACTTTTTCATCCTCCTTTTACTTCACCAATTCCCCTTTTCAGTCATTTTATTTACTGTATTCATTTTCCTTTGTCTTCTCCCCCCCCCCCCCCCAAAAAAAGCTCATGATTAAGATATTCTCATACTAAATGCATCTTCAATTGATATCATTTTGGATGGTAGGAATAGGCCTAGATATGCTCAGTAATATGTTAGTTCAAATAAGATTTTCCAGTTTTTGTGGTATTTGAAATGGTTGTGGAAGACATACCAGCATGAGTTTTTGTTTTGGCAACAGATCATATGTATGAACGTCATTCCTAAGATAAAATAAAAATATTTAAAGGTGGAAACTAGTAAAAATAGTATGATTTAAAGACTAAAGACTAAAGAAGCTTTTTATCACCAAGAAATAGAACCTTAAATTTTACATTTGGAAAAAGTTGTCTTTTGAGGGATATGCAGGGAAAAGTGTACTGTAGGGGCCATATTTATACTTATATAGCAAACTAGTGGCCCGTTGCATGAAATTCGTGTGTGGGAGGGGGTTCCTCAGCCTGACCTGCACCCTCTTGCAATCTGAGACCCCTCTCTCAATCCAGGACCACTGGCTCCTAACTGCTCATCTGCCTGCCTGCCTGATTGCCCTAACCAGTCTCCTGCCTGCCTGATCACCCCTAACTGCTCTTCTTCCTGCCTGATTGCCCCTTAACACTCTGCCTGCCTGCCTTATCACCCCTACCACCTCTGCCTAAGCCCCTGCCACTGCGGCTTTGTCCAGAAGGACATCTGGAAGATCATTCAGCTGGTCTGGTCTAATTAGCATATTATGCTTTTGTTATTATAGATAACTAGAGGCCCGGTGCATAAAAATTTGTGCACTCGGGGGGGAGGGGGGGCCCCTGAGCCCATCCTGTGCCCTCTAGCAGTCTGGGACCCCTCAGGAGATAATGACCTGCTGGCTTAGGCCTGCTCCCGGATGGCAGAGGGCAGGCCCAATCCCTAGGTGCAGCCCCTGGTCGGGCTCAGAGCAGGGCCAATGGGGAGTTGGGGCACTGTCCCCTATCATGCAAAGAGCAGGGTGGATCGGGAGGTTGCAATGCCACCCCTAGTCACGCTCAGGGTACAGCCAATTGGGGGGTTGGGGCACCTCCCCCTGTCACACTCAAGGCAGGGTTGATAGGGAAGTTGCGGCGCCACCCCCTGTCACGCACAGAGCAGGGCTGACCAGGGGGTTGAGGAGCTCCCCCCTGTCACTCACAGAGTAGGGCCAATAGGAGAGTTGGAGCACCACCCCCTGTCACACACAGAGCAGGGCCCATGGGGGGGGGGTTGGGGCGCCACCCTCTATCACCCACAGAGCAGGGCCGATCAGGGGGTTGGGGCGCTGCACCCTGTCACACACAGACCAGGGCCGATCAGAAGATTGGGGCGCCACACCCTGTCACACACAGAGCCGCAGGGCGATCAGGGGTTTGGGGAGCTCCCCCCTATCAGGCACAGAGCAGGGCTGATCAGGGGTTTGGGGCGCCGCCCCCTGTCACACACAGAGCTGCAGGGCAATCAGGGGGTTTGGGCGCTGCCCCCTGTCACGCTGATCCCGGTGCCAGGAGGCCTCGCTGCTCCGCTGATCCCGGTGCCGGGAGGCATATTACCCTTTTACTATATAGAATAGAGGCCTGGTGCATGGGTAGGGGCTAGCTGGTATGCCCTGAAGGGTGTCCTGGATCAGGGTGTGGGTCCCCACTGGGGTGCCTGGTCAGTCTGGCTGAGGGACTGAGGGCTGTTTTCAGGCTGGCGGGTGACTGAAGCTCCCAACTGCTCCTTTTTTCTTTTTTTTTTTTTTTATTCTGGGCCAGCTTTAGCTCTGATGCCTCTGCTGCTGAAAGCAGGTTTCTGGCCTTTGTTTACCTTCTGTATTTGATACAATGTTGCGGTCCGGCTGGCTGAAGCCCGGCTGAGTAAAGCAGGTTTCTGGGGTTTTGTTTAGCTTCTATATTTGCAACATAGTTGCTTAGAGTTGCAGCTGAGAGGCCGGCAAGTCAGGCGGGTAACGTTGGAGTCCGCAGTCACTGGAGCAAGCAAGCCTCCCTGTTCGCTTCAGTGCATGGCTTCCGGCCGCCATCTTGGCTGGCAGTTAATTTGCATATCGCCCTGATTAGCCAATGGGAAGGGTAGCGGATGTACGGCTAATTACCATGTTTCTCTTTTATTAGATAGGATATCGCCCATTATTATTGAAGAAGTAATAAAATCATAGAAACTTGTTTTAGATTGAGAAAAGTTTTCTCCAATAATGTAAAATATTATTAATATTTGAGCCACAACTATGTGTCAGCCTTTTAAATTTTGAACTTATTCAGAGAGGAGGTTGTCGTTTTTCCTCTTTTGTGTGGATTATAACGCACTGCCATTGTACTAGTAAACTGTTTATTCTAGTGTGTGTGTGTGTGTGTGTGTGTGTCTGTGTGTGTGTGTGTGTGTGTGTGTGTGTGTGTGTGATGAGGAGGTTAGACAGTTGAAAAAGTAGGAAGATGCAATTCTTAGGCTTAATCATCACTCCTAACTGAAGAAGTACCTAAAAAGAATTTATTTTTTTTAGACACAGATCAACATCAGTTAGTATATAGATACTTATGTCTAGATAACATAAGTTGTACTGCAGTGGGACTATTCCGTTCTAATGCAATTGTCCTATTTAGGTCCCACAGAATGAGAAAACAACTTGGTTTTTAGGGGATTATAGTTTTTCCCAAAGGCAACCATATTCTCATAGAAAACCTAGCTTAGATAAGGCTTATCCTGGGATAGGAAGAGATGGGCTATTTTTAGCATATTCAGAGCTCTCCTTGTTTCAGGATGACTAGACCAGGCAGGGGAGGCTGATCAGGAGGTTGGTAGGTTCTGAGAGCAGTAGTGCAGAGTGAAGTAATCTCAGTCATGACATGGAACTTAAGAGCTGAGCCTGCTCCATGACTGGGAAAATGGGACGGAAGTGAGGGCAATGATCTTTGACTTAAACCAGCTTAGTGTAGAATCACATACTTATTGCGCATGGTTCCCAAGCTCTCAGGGTGGTTGGGAATGGTGGTTGAGTATGGAAGCTGAGCAAGAGAAAAGAAGGTTGATGTATTTGTTTGAAACTTATAGAAGAGTCTCACTTGCTTGATCTCAGTTATACCTGGGGACTTTTTGAAGTGGCTTGATGCCCAATACAAAATGTGACCCTAGATAATACAGACTGGTGAAGAGTGGGTGCCAGCAAAAATAAGCCCAATTCTTAAGGGAGGCTGGTCTTTTTGGGATGTAATAAGAACAAAAAGAAAATGTTAATTAAGATTGGCAATTTTTATTTTTATTGAATTTTAATTGAAATACTCAAATGCAATTTTATTGAGGTAGGCTATATAATAAAAGCCTAATATGATAAGTGTCTGGTCGTCCCATAATCTGTTCAACCAATCAAAGCATAATATGCTTATGATATGCTCAACTGCTTGCTATGATGTCCACTGGCACCAGGGGGAAGACGCTCTGACTGGTAGGTTAGCTTGCTGGGGGGTTCCGGCTGATTGGGACTGAGTGAGACAGGCCGGACACACCCTGGAGCCTTCCCAGGATCCCTCCCTGGCTGGCCAACCTCCCATTTTCCTCCCCAGCCCCAAACATGCACTGGTGCGGTCCTTCCGCCTGGCCTGCACCCTCTTGCAATCTGGGACCCCTTGGGGGATGTCAGAGAGCCAGTTTTGGCCCAATCCCACAGGCCAGGCTGAGGGACCTCACTGGTGCACAAATTCATGCACTGAGCCTCTAGTAATTTATAAGCAATAATATGCAATGATTTCAAGTATACAGTTTGATAAGAAAAACGTATGCTCTATGTAATCAATTCTCACATCAAAATACTTGCCCTGTCGGGGTGGCTCAGTTGGTTGGAACATCATCCCATAAACCAAAAGTTGTAGGTTTCATTTTCAATTAGGGCACATATCTCAGTTGCAGGTTCAGTCCTTGGTTGGGGTGTGTATAGGAGGCAACTGATTGATGTTTCTCACTCACAGTGATATTTCTCTCTCTTGCTCCCTAAAGTCAATAAACATATCCTTGGTTGAGGATTAAAAAATATATAGTGCTCTTTTATGTTTGGCTAATTTTTTTTTTCTCATGGTAGGTTTTAGGATTTATCTGTGATGTTGCATGTATTTATAATTCTTTCTTGATGCTTGATCAGAAGCAACTTTAGTCTATCTTCTTTGTGCAACTATGAAATAAAAGAAAAATCACTCATTTTGGTGTTCTTATTGAGTTTCAGTAAAAGAAAATTGGCATTATTTTACTATAACTATGAGGTAACTTGGATTTAAACCATTTTTAATAAAAACACATAAATTATTAATATGATTTAGTGAGAAATATAAGCTTGTAAAATTAATACAAATCTTCTAAAAATTTCAATATCATTATAATTATAGTACAAGTAGAGGCCAGATGCACAAAATTCATGCAAGGGGCTCGGCCCTTGCAGCTGTGGTGGCTTGCCTCAGCCCTCGCAACCCCAGCTTCATCTGGAAGGTCATCTGGAAGGTCACTCGACTGTCCAGTCTAATTAGCATATTATGTTTTTATTATTATAGATATATGTTTATTAAGTGTCTTGAATCATTAAATTGTTTAACAAAAATGTATTTATAATTGAACATGTTTATTTGTATTATTTAATGACTAGATCTGTTTCTTTCATAATGTAGATATGAACTTCCTTATAGCAATTTAAATACATTAGTTTTCTGATTTGCTTCCAAGGAGCTTGGAAGATAGAAAGTGGCAAAATAATGGACATATACTTTCTCTGGAAATATAAACCTGCCTATGTGCATGTATTCTGCCAAACCTTTGCCTACAACCTGTTTTGGGTTCCTGTTTGATTTTTCTGGATCCTTACTCTAGAATTACTCTTCTTATTTTTCTATTGTCAGCTTATTACTCCCTTGAATCCTTGTCATCAAGCATTCAAGTATGCTCAAACTTTGCTGATCTTAGAACAAACATATTCTATAAACACACACACATACCCACAACCTCCTTAATCCCACATTTCTCTTCATCATTCCTCTATTATTTCAATCTCATATCAAAATACCTCACCCTGGCTGGTTTGGCTCAGTGGATAGAAAGTCAGCCTGCGGACTAAAGGGTCCTGGGTTCGATACCAGTCAAGGGCACATGCCCGGGTTGTGGGCTTGATTTCCAGTAGGGGCATTCAGGAGGCATCTGATCAGTGATTCTCTCTCATCATTGATGTTTTATCTCTGTCTCCCTCTCCCTTCCACTCTCAAAATCAATTAAAATATTTTTAAAAATACCTCAAGTGTTGCCTGTAAATTCTCTCTTCAATTCTTAATCACAGATTATTCTTTAACTCACTCTAATCTATATTTCAAATTACCTCTTTCCATCATAATTTGTTATACAGAAAATAAGCAGGTCAATAAAAGGCCTATTCAAGTTTCCTCCCCCTTCTTTGTTTTTTGTTTATTTGTTAGAAAAGTATATTTTCCCCTTTATTTGTGATACAGACTAGCTATTGCCTCTATAATTTAATATTAAAATGTGGAGGATTTAGAAATATCTAGAATATAGATATTTGGGATGTTTATGTGCATATTAACACATATTCTATGTTGTTTACCAAATATTCTCTGTTACTTCTCAACTAATTGCTTTGTTTTCTAGAATATGGAATATAAACACTGTTGAACACATATAACTGAACCCTGTTGCAACCAGCTGAGTTTCAGGGTTCACTAGTCCTGTTGTGTAGGCAAGGGCAAGCCTTGATTGGATCTGGCAGGCCATCTGTTATATCTCAGGTGTCCTAGAAGCCTGATTTCCTGTTTAGGTGGGTTAATAGATCCAGCATATGTGCCATACTTTCAAGAAATTACTGTCCTTTTCAAATGACTAGAAGGAAATAATTGGCGAATACCGTATTGGAGAATAATCAGTGCACTAAAATATTATCTGAATAAAAATTATTATTCTTTCTTGCTTCTTGTTTTCTCTCATTGGTTATTTTAGTTTTCTATTTGTGCCTAACAAACCACCCCATAGTGGCATGAAGCAACAGCACTACTCACAATTCTGGGAGCCGGGAAATGGGGCAGAGCCTAGCAGAGCAGCATGTCTCCAATCCATAATGATTGGGGAATTGAGTGCTGTGTTTTAAACTGCTGGAGTTAGTTGCAGATCTCTTAACTCTTGGTTCTGACTGTCAAATGGGCCCCTTGATTCTTCACAGCAGACTACTGGGGCTGGAATGTCTAAAATGGTTTCCTTATTCTTGATCAAGCCTGGTACCCCAAGTCTTGGGATTCAGCTGGGGCTGGCCAGGTTTATCTCTCTTCCTGTATGCTCTCCATTGGCTTGTTTGGGGCCATGTCAGAAAATTAGACTTGTTATAGGCCCCTGGTTTTTCCCTGAGGAAGTATTCCAAGAGACCAAAGCAGAAGACTCAAGGCTTCTTATGACCTTGCAAATCACACCATGTCACTTCACCCTCAATCTATGGATACACAGGGACAGCCCATATTCATTGTGGGAAAGTCTGAACACCAGGAGGTGTGGTTTAAAATGGGTTGCTTTGTAGGATCTGGCTACCATATTAGTGCCTTTGAATCACTAATTTTCTCTACATATGTCTTTCCATGGATATTAATAATTACTATATTGCTTGAGATACAAAGGAAAAAAGGACTGCTATCTTGATTTTTACTACTTGAACAATCAATGAATTTAAGGTGCTTGTTTGGATAAAGTCACATTAGATTGTGAAGTACTTGGGACCAAAACCAACTATATATATGTTTATCTGCTCTCTTTACAGCTATACAATTTGTCCCTTATATTTAAATATTAAATAGCCTGAAAAGAAAAACAGGCATATTTTATACTAGTGAACCATTGTGTGAAATTGGGCGAGACCTGGGACCCCTCCCCCCAACCCCTCCTCACACCATGGGACCGCCCCGAGTCCTGGAGTCCCGCCCCACGTGGCTGGCACACCATGGGATGGCATCCAGTCCTGAAAGGCTGCCCCAATGCCTCGCCTCTGGGCTGTGTGCAGCAGCCGCCAGGCCCCACTCCCGTGGCATGCACACAGGGACATGGAAACCCTGCCAGAAGGCGCACGAAGCGGCCACTGGCCCCAACCCTGCTGTGCTTGCCGCCATCTTCTGATGGTGTTATGGTGTGAAGATCAATTTGCATATTACCTCTTTATTATATAGGATATGACATTGTTATTTTCAACTTTAGCATTGTTACTAAGTCAGGAAAGCTGCAATAAAATTCTTAAATGATACTGAAGTCTGTAAGCAATATTCTACTGTTGAACATAGGCAAGTGGAGTGTATTTCCCCAAATCTTTTTTCTTTCGTATATTCCTATTGAGCTTTAGAAAAAAAGAAAACATTTAAAACATGTCTCTTCTATTTATTTGTTTACCAAAAAGAGTTCCTGAGTGAGACCAACAAGTTACAAACAAAAATAATTTTATTATAACATCCCCTTCAGATGTATAAATGCTAAATCTTATTGTTAAAACATGCATAAGTACAGATCATTTTAGGAAAAAAAAGACTTTACTTTCTTTAGCCTGTCAGTATTTTATTTGTTGTTTTCCTGAAAAATCAAAACAAATTTAAGCTCAGACTATGTTTGCACACCCTAAAGGCATTTTATAATGTGAAAGAAAAATTGCCACGGTAGTTTCTTCAGTGTATGAACCAAACTAAAACAAATGAATCAGGCCTCATTGCGTAGATACATTCTTAACACAATTTAGCACATTTATTGCCTATTATGTGTCAGGAACTATATTAAATCCAGGAAATATTAAGATAAATATGACATAATTCTTGCCATCAAAAAGCTTGTTCTCCACAAGGAGAGACAGGCATATAGACAAATAAATAGAGTATATTGCATTAGGTTCTTATCAAATGCTGTAGGGTGCTACATGAGGGGTCATTTATTTAGCTGCTTATGGGAAATGAGAAGTTACAGAAAGGTGACATTGTGACCTGAATTTTTATGGTCAGGGGGACATAGCTAAATGCTTGAGCAAACAGAGAAGTTGTTTCTAATTTAAACAAAGTTAAAGTTTTTTTTCTGATATAAAGTTTGAAGTTTTAAAATACTAATAGTAGCCTCATTCTAAAATAGAGTTTCTATTATTATCTAAAAACATAGTGCTATCTCAAAAATAGAAATGAAACATGTGAGAAATATAACAAGAATAGATTCTAATAGCTCATTAATGTCTTTCCATATACTAAAATAAATAAAAATTTAGTAATCAAGTTAAGTGTGATCAAGGTCAGAATATATGTGTACTTAGTACGTACACCAAATAAATATCTAGCTCTGATTTAAGAATGTTCAATCAGTACTGATTTAGAGTTAATTTCCATGCTTTATAAAGTTTATTGGATATTTTTAATTTCCAAAGAAACTTATATAAGGTTATTAATTTATATAAAGTACTAAAGGCCCTGTGCACAAAATTCATTCATGGGAGGGGGTGTGTCCTTCAGCCCACCCTGCACCCTCCCCAATCTTGGACCCCTCGAGGGATGTCCAACTGCCTGTTTAGGCCCCATCCCAGATTGGGCCTAAACGGGCAGTCGTACATCCTCTCACAATCCAGGACTACTGGCTCCCAACCACTCGTCTGCCTGCCTGCCTGCCTAATTGTCCCTAAACGCTTCTGCCTGCCAGCCTGATCGATGCCTAACTGCTCCCTTGCCAGCCCTATTGCCCCTAACTGCCTTCCCCTGCAGGCCTGGCCCCCCCAACTGCCCTCCTCTGCAGGCCTGGTCCCCCACAACTGCCCTCCTCTGCAGGCCTGGTTCCCCCCAACTGCCCTCCCCTGCAGGTTTGGTCACCCCCAACTGCCCTCCCCTGCAGGCCTGATCACTCACAACTGCCCTCCCCTGCTAGCCATCTTGTGGTAGCCATCTTTTGTCCACATGGGGCAGCCATCTTGTGTGTTCGAGTGATGGTCAATTTGCATAGTGCCTCTTTATTATATAGGACAGGTACTTTTGTTTTCAAAGAAAAGAAAATTAATATATTTAATTATTTAACATGGAACCTAGTTTCTTTCTTGTTCTGTCTTTTTCTATTCTCTTGTTATTACTTTCTAATTCTTAATTACTCTGCTTTATACTAAGATTGAGTCTCTTTGTGGGCCTAAATGGCTTCCAGAAAACTTTAACTGGCTCCCAATTATTTATTTTTATAAATGAGAGGGAATCTTGTTTCCCCATATATTCAGGTAACTTCATGAACTGCACTTTGAGTGGACAGGATCAGGTCTCATGCTTAGCCTTGAACCAGTCATGATGGCCAGGGGAATAGAATGCCCAATTGGCTTAGCCTGAGTTGCACACAGCATTTCAGGATTTTGCATAAATTTAACTTCCAAAAATGAAAATAAAATTGTTAAAAGTGGAATGTGGGGTTGCTGTTGAGGAGGCAATTAATAATCATCCATAACACATGAAATGAATTTTGTTGTTGTTGTTTGTTAATCCTCACCTGTGGATATTTTTCCATTGATTTTCTAGAGAAAGAAGAAAGGAGAGAGAGGGAAACATTGATTGAGGGAGACACATCGATTGGTTGCTTCCTGCATGCAGAGGCATGTGCCCTTGACTGGGAATCAAACCCAGAACCCTTCAGTCCGTGGGCTGATGCTCTAACCCCTGATCAAAACCAGCCAGCGCAAGGCTTTAACTTTTTTATTCTTGATTCTAATGTAGATAACATAAAGAAAAACAAATACATAAAATTCAATTTCATGGGCTGTTGTGCTAAAGGAGTAGTGATTAATTGATGGAAAGAAACCAATATTCACAGGCAAAGACATATATTTACTTAAATTATGAAAGGATAAAAAAAAACACACACACCTCACTGAGATAGGTGCACAAAGCAGAAAACACAGTAATGATTCTTGCAATTTGAAAAGATTCCTTTGCCTTTAGCTCCCAGCAAGGTGCTATGTCTGCCAATGATACCAGCTGACAGGGGTGAAGACACCATCAGGTTTCTCAGACATTTCCCTTTCCCTTTCTCACATGGCTTTACATGCTCCCTTGGCTCTTTCAAGTAATCGGAAAATTGACTGTCTACCTTCTTGTACAGGTACAATGTTCCTGAGTGTTTCCTGTAGATGGAAGAATTAAAGGTCAATTTCCACTCAGTTAAAAGTGATGAGAATTCCAGTGAGGATAAAAGACTCAAGAGTTCTGAATCAGAGATGGCATTTGGGTCATTTTCCCATGTACCATTTTTCAAAAAGACCAGAATTTTAGTCCTGCTTGAAACCTATTTTTACTGCACTATTATTTAGGGACATATACAATATTGTGCATATTTTGGGGTAGACATTAAAATATAAATTAGCTAATAATCATTAATTCTTTTTTTTGTTCCCATTGGAGTCTTCAACAGCTATAAATTATGAGAAATGAAAGGCTCCTGGATATCTATATATATATATATATATATATACATATATATATTTCAGATTGTAGTTTTTTAAATTAGGTTTTTTAATATTTGTAAAAACAATCATTGTAAAAATTTGAAACTAAAAAGGTTATATTTAAAAATCACCTGAAAGCTCACCATTTAAAGATAATCACTACTGACATTTTTTATAGCCATAGGATGTATTCGGTGCTTAGTTCTTAAAAAATGATCTATGTATTTGAATGCTGATTAAATATAAATGGGATATAAACTCATAAAATATGCTGACATTCATCTTTTAACATGAATAGCTTAGTTCTTTGTAAACATTTGCTTTTTCAAGGTGGATTAAAATTAAAAACAAACAAAATAAGATGTGCTGTGCAATATTTTGCAAGCTGTTGTTCTTTGACAGGAATTCACACTTTCTCATCCTATTTATATGATGCCATTTTAATTACATGTCACTGCCTAAGCAATGGGTGAGTGAGTGATTATGCCTACAGGAACATTTGGCACATGATGGGGCGAGAGCAGAGGGAGATTTTCAATTTATTATGACTCACTCAGGCACTCAACATGACATTTCTGGACAAGGACCATGTTCTTGTCAACTTGTCACTAGCACTGATCCCTGATCCATCACAAGATTTCTTGACAAACCATTTGGGGAAAAAAAATTTGCTCTCTATTCCAGAGATCAACGGTTTAATTTAGGGGAAGGTGGAAACATGAGGAGAAATTCATGCTGTCCACTGAAAAAAAAAATGACCTGAGTCTTATATCTTGTGATACTCTTAGGGAATGATGCTGGGATACCTAATAGCGGTAATGAGGGTATAAGGTGAACTTAAGAATATGCAAAGTATAAATGAGCATGTATCAATAGAGTTATGTCTTAAGGTTACATTCTGGGAGCTTTCAGTGAAAAAAAACATTATTATATTTGGTGGTTATATTAAAATCATCTCAGTACATTAAAGAGTAGATATATCATGTCTTTTCAAACTAGGAAAAATTATTGATTTTTTATATTAATAATACCTGTAGGACTAATAGGCTTACTCTTCTTGGTGAGTCTATGATATTTAAGTTAAAATGAAGCTAATAGAGAGTAAAGAATAACAACTCAGGCTAAAAGTTCACTCTTACAGTCATTAGCCTCTTGTAAGAAATGAAAAGGAAGGTCTCTATAGGGGGCATGAAGTGTGTGCTAAGACAAAATTAAACTATTATATTTCCAAGGAAATATGCTGTAAGTCCCATATAGTGAATTGAATGGAGAGAAAAAATGAAAAGGGAAATAAAGTAAAAGGAAAATAATAAGTACATGAACTTGTGAGAAATATATGGGTCAAATTGAGCTCCACTATTTACTGGTATTATGACTTGGGACACATCTTTATATTTTATTTCACTTTTACATAAAATGTGATTAATAATATTGGCTATCATATAAAGTTATTCTGGATATATAATTAGTTATTATATTTAAAGTGCTTAGACCTTTAAGCACTTTGAGTAATTATCACATATTAAAAGAAAATGAATGTTAATTTTAATTATTATGATTTTATTGGAAAGCCTAACAGGATTTGAGAAACAAGGTAGCAATAGCATAAGGCACCTGTAATACAAGTAAACTTTCAGTATCCTAGGATGTTCTTGTTAACCTCTTCAAAATAAAGGAACATTTGCTTTCTAGTAGAAAGAGACATCTGCTGGAGACAGTGTATACCTAGGAATAAACTTAACCAAGGAGGTAAAAGACTTGTATTCAGAAAACTATAGAATATTTTTTAAAAAATAAATAGAGGAAGATTCAAACAGGTAGAGGCACATATTGTGTTCATGGAGAAGAATAATTAACATCATTAAAATGTCCATACAACCCAAAGCAGTCTATAGATTCAATGCAATCCCTATCAAAATACCAACAGCATGTTTCATAGATCTAGAACAAATACTCTACTAATTTATGTGGAACCAAAATGAAACAAACCCCTGAATAGTATCAGCAATCTTGAGAAAAAAGAACAAAATTGGAGGTTTTGCAATACAGGATATCAAACTGTACTACAAAGCCATTGTAATCAAAACAACCTGGTATTGGCACAAGAACAGGCATTTAGATCAGTGGAATAGAACAGAGAGCCCAGAAGTCAATCCATGCTATGACGCTCAATTATTATTTGACAAAAGAGGCAAGAGCATACAATGGAGTCAAGACAGTCTCTTTAATAAATTGTGTTGGGAAAATTGTACAGGTGCATGTCAAAAAATGCATCTAGACCACCAACTTACACCATATGCAAGAATAAACTCAAAATGGATAAAAGACTTAAATATAAGTCGTGAAACTTATATTTAAGTCTTTTAAAAATCCTAGAAGAAACCATAGGCAGCAAAATCTCAGACATCTCTCATAGCAATATGTTTGCAGATACATCTCCTAGGTCAAAGGAAAGTAAGGAGAAAATAAAAACGAGACTACATCAAAATAAAAAGCCTCTGTACAGCAAAAGAAATAATCAACAAAATGAAAAGGGAACCCACTGTTTGGGAGAACATATTTTCCAATAATACATCTGATAAGGAGTTAATTTCCAGAGTATATATAAGGAAGTTACACAACTCAACACCAGAAAGACAAGCAATCAAATTAAAAAACGAGCAAAGGACCTGAGCAGACCCTTCTCCAAGGAGGATATGCAAATGGCCAATAGTGCTCAACATCACTAATCATCAGAGAGATGCAAATTAAAACTACAATGAGGTATCATCTCACACCTACCAGAATGGCCAGCATCAATAAATCAAAACAACAAACAAACCAGTGCTGGCGAGGATGTGGAGAAAAAGGAACTCTAGTACACTGCTGGTGGGAATGCATACTTGTACAGCCACTGTGGAAAACAGTATGGAGTTTCCTCAAGAAATTAAATATAGAATTGCCTTTTGACCCTGTGATCCCACTTCTGGGAATATATCCTAAGAATCCTGAAACACCAATCAGAAAGGATATATGCACCCCTATGTTCATAGCAGTGTTATTTATAATAGCTAAAATCTTGAAACAACCCAATGCTCATCAGTAGATGAGTGGATGAAAAAGCTGTGGTACATTTACACAATGGAATACTATGCAGCTTTAAAAAAGAAGGTTCTCTTATCTTTTGAGACAGCATGGATGGATCTGGAGATTATTATGCTAAGTGAAATAAACCAGTCAGAGAAAGACAAATATCATATGATTTCACTTATGAACACAATAAACTGATAAACAAAATAGTAACTGAGGTATGGAGGCATGGAACAGACTGACATATCTCAGAGGGAAGAGGGGGACAGGAAGAGATTAACCAATGGATATGGACAAGAGTGTGGTGAAGGCCTGGGGTGGGGCAGGGCCTGGGAGTGGGGGGAAAGGGGAAAATTGGGGGACACCTGTAATATTATCAGCAATAAAATAAAATAAAATGAAAAAAGTAAATAAAACTTAAAAAAACAAACAAACAAAAAAGCTGGCCAACAAAATAGTCCAGAGACATGGATGCATGGAACAGATTGACAGATCTCAGAAAGGAGAGGGGTGGGTGGGGAGGTGGGAAGAGATTATCCAAAGAACCCATATGCATAGTCCATGGGCACAGACAATAGTGTGATGAAGGCCTGGGGTGGGGTGGAGGGGAGCAAAAGAAGGGGAAAATGAGGGACATCTGTAATAGTTAGCAATACTAGTAAAAAAATTTAATTTTTTTTAAAAAGCATATACCCATTTTAGATATCTTCCTCTGATTAATTTAATCAGCAAAACTTTAAGGTTTGATTTGATCCCAAGGCAAAATACACCCTTACAGTTGCTTTAGAATGTCATACTGCTGTTTGTTCACTTGAATCTGGCTAGATATTAGATGTATAAGTCAAATCCACATACTGCTTGGATCCAAGGGTAAATAAGAACTTTACTAAGGAGTCCTCTGTAATTTCAGGAAATTCATTTGAAGAAAACTCTCCTTTACCCCCCCTCCCAGCTCCTGCCCCACCCCAGGACTTCAGTAAAGATCAAATGCCTATGTCAACAAGTGATTAAATACCCAAAGATATTCATGTCTGGCCAAATGTCCATCATGAACTAATTGTTACTTTATTTACCCAATGTAAAATTTGTGTTTCTTTCAGCATGTCAAAATTAAGTGTTATATATGGGACTAGGATTTCAAAAATTCTGAAGTATACAGACATTCATGCTGATATCAGGTCTTATATAGGGAATGTAGACTCTTATAGATCTTGGAATTAATAATTTTGGGCAAAAAATTTTGAAAGGATAATGAGGATGGGCATTTTAGAATAGACTCAGAATTGAAATTTTTTTTATCCCATGGGAATATGTACCAAGAATACATTACCTCTATTAAGAGTCTCAAGTAAAGTGGACAGGATGGTCTATTCTGCAGAGATCATCCATCTTCCTTCTTCTGTAAACCTGTTTGCTCAATGGCTTAATGAACAATGAGGCTTGAAATGACACCTTGTTAAAATAGTGTGCATTTCTAGTTTGGCTATTGCCATTGCTGAGTGCCCATTTGCCAGAAACTAAGAGTGCCTGGAATGACTCATGTATGGTGGAGACTAGTTAGCTTCTTGGTGGTGTTTTCATGACATGGATAGTTCTTTCTGTCCTGAAAACCTTCCTCGTCATACATTATTATTCTGGATTTGGTTTGGATTTACCTCCTTATCATCTTTATTTTAACTTTACTACCTGTAAATTTATGAGTCTTCAATTTTGACCACATACCAGGTGTACCGGTTAATAATGCGGATTTTTTCCAATAGCTGGAATTACACATATGTTGATATATATGCGATTTGATATGTATGCTATTTTGTTATATTGACAGCAAGCTTCAAAGCTTCATATGTCAAATTTGCTGAAGGTGTTAACATCATAGATATTTTTATGCTTAAAAATGTCAACTTTAGTGCCAAAAAAAGAGCATTTGCGGGAAGTTTTAAGTCATTACTTTATTTTGAAGAAAAGTGCTGCTGGAAGTTATCATATACTTTGGGAAGCTTATGGTGAACATGCTCCATCTCAAGATACTTGTGAACTCTTATTTAAATGCTTTACAAATGGTGATTTCGATGTGAAAGACAAAGAACGTCCACATGAACCAAAAAAGTTTGAAGACCAACAATTACAAGCATTATTGGATGAAGATGCGTGTCAAACTCAAAAACAACTTGCAGAAAGATTAAACATTGTTCAGCAAACAATTTCTGAACATTTACAAGCAATGGGAAATATTTTAAAGGAAGGAAAATGAGTGCCACATCAACTGAACCAAAGACAAATGGAGGAATGGACACTTAGCATATTAGTCTTTTATACATATAGATTCAGGTGAAAAGTGAGAAATCCATTTAGTCACTCATGTATTTCTATATATACAGATATTAAGTGTTATGTCATTAAAATATTCAAAGAATGAAATAATTTGATTTTGATGGTATATTTGTTGTCATAGGTACCTAGAATTTTATCTTGACACAATTTGGGTAGTATTTGGTGTAATAATTATAAATTATACACATTCTAAATAATACTTCACCAAAGAAATTAGTTCTTAAATGCAAGTTGCATAAAGACAACTATTATCTGTTCTTTGAACCCTGTAGCATGATTTGGAGATATAATATATAAAATTTGTCATGCTCTGATTTCCCAAACACACCTGTCCTTGAATGTCACTTTCTAAATGATGATTAAGGAAACAAACACACACTTCTACACTATGAATATATTAAAAAAATGTGTTTTTTTGCCCATGTTACAGCAATGAAAAATTGACTAGCTGCAAGTCAATGAATGTTATTCAACAGTGGAGTCACTATTGCACACAATATACCAAAAGCCAACATATTTCCTTTTAATCAATGATTGTACTCCGGTATATAATTCCTTTGGAGTTTATCATTTACAGAGCTATTTCAGGGGACTTATGAAATTTAGCCATAGCCTGTCTAGGTGACACAGATTATTTTTAGAAAAGAATAACCATGCTTGTATAATAACCTTTAGAAATCAAATGTGTGGTATATGCCTTCTAAGGTCACATTGATTTATGAACTTTAGAGTTACTAGCTTATTTTTATGTGTTTGAAGATATAAAACTATAGAACTAAAAGATCGGAAGTGAACTTAAAAACCACAGGTTCCTTGTGACCAGCCTGCTACTTGACCCCTTTTTATCAAGCAATTATCTGTGCTCTGAATATCCTAATAAATTAATATCTTGCCTAGGCAACCACTTTCATTTTTGAATATTTCAATGTTTGATTTTCTTTTTAACTGAGTGGAAATCTGCCTTTCTATAATTTTCATTTATTATTCCTAATTCTTTCCTCTTCGACATGATACTATTTAAGATATTTAAAGATTGTTGCTATGTTATTATGTTGCAATAAGTAATCTCTTCCCAAAATTAAGGTCTTGAGTTCTCCAACTCTTCTTAATATTTTATTGAATGAGTGAATATATTGTTTCGAGATACCTTGACATTTTTATTATTCTCTTTTGGAGGTTTTGTTGTATTTTGCTTTTAAGCCCACAGATAATTTGATTAAAGAAGAATTTATGTTACCATGTAGTTTCATATCTGGCTTCTTGGGGTTTTGTGGACTAATATTTTATGTAGTGGACAGACTTTTCATTATGTTGTGGGTACTATAATATTATATCATATATTCTTATTATGTGAATACAGCTATTTCCTTCAGTTCCTTTCTCAACTTCTTTGCCTCATGACATGTTCATGGGAGAGAAGGATAGGAGGGTATTTATTTTTTTCTATTGAGTAGACTCTTCAAAGAAAGTTTTAGAAGAGTCATATTTTGTAATGCAAAATCAACATGGAGAAAAACCCAAGTACACCTCACATAGGACATACTCCTCAACATGTTCCACTTGAAATGAACAGTGAGATCTAAGAGAACTCATCTCGAATGTATGCATCAAGGACATCTAGAGCAGCAAGAGACAGCTTCCATTGAATGTGGCTCCATTTTGGATTTTTAAAGAAGTCCCGTATGGCAAAACAGACGTGAATGTGTACTCCAAATCTGAGAATGGATAGCAATTGTCACTATTTACTGGTAAAAGAAAGGTTAATGAATGTCAAGTTCAGATTGCTCATCTGACTTAACTTGATGTCTATCAACTTCAAAAATACTTTACTACAAACAATGACATTCTCTTTTATAATTACTTTGCAACTATCAAAATTTGAATATTAATATTATTAAATTCTTACCATCTAATCATCAGGCTTACACAAGTTGCACCAATAGTCTCCATAAAGCAATTTATGGCAAATGACCCAGGTCCATGCATTTAGTATGTATGTCTCAGTCTGGAAATATTTCTCACCTCTCCTCAGATTTCCTCATGTTGGTAGATTTAAAGTTATTACAGAATGTCCCCTAGCTTAGGCCTGATGTTTCCTTGTGACTAGATTCAGGTTATGCCTCCATCGCTAGAATAATCATAGAAATGATGCTTCACTCTTCTCATCTGCATCTATAAGGTGCAACACAATTTTTATTTGTCTCATTATATATAATGTTCAGTTTAATTACTGGATTAAGATGGTGTGTGTCAAACTTATCCAATGTAAAGTTACCCTTTCCCCCTTTATAATTAATATATATTTGGGAGACAGTTACTTTGACTCTATGTAAAATATTCTATTCATTAAATATTTAATTAATCAACAAACTAATTAATATCACTATGGATTTTAAAATTTCCTGTTTTTCCAGTGGGGTTTGATCTATTAATATCAGCATTTCATTTTATTTTCAAATTGTCCCTGGTATGACCAATAGGAGCCCTTTCAAGCCATGATCTGTTTCCTTTTAACATGTTCCCACCATCTTATTTTGAGCATTTTCTTGTTTTTTGGCACAAGCAGATATTCCGGGCTCACCTTGTATTTTCTGTGCTTCAGCTCTAGAATCAGGCATTTCTCTGAGCAGCTCTTATTTCTATTTTTGGAGAATCGTGTTTAGAGCCAACACTCAGCACCTGACATGCTCATTGTTTTGGAAGTTGTGCTTCTTCCACATCTTCTCAGTGGACAGGGTTAGGGAATAAATGCATGCATATACATACTTATATCCATACATATGTGTGGACATATACTATTTACATAATATAATGCATACAGATGCACATAATGTATATACCTTTATATTTATTTTTTTAATCTCTCTAGCCATCAGAAACATTGGTATTTCCAATTCTAATCCAGCAATTCAGGGTTCATTCCAGCTTTTTTCCTTTCCTTACTTCTATCTCCCTTCTCCAACAGTGACAAACCTGATTTCCGTTACTCTTAAAATATTAATAATTTAATTATTCCTTCTGCATGAAACCCATCTCCCATCTCTATGCCCACGCCCTCCTCCAAGCTGGTGCTCCTCTCACTCACTAGGGCTCTTAGCCTCCATTCTGTGCCTCCCCCACACAGACAGGCTCCTTGCTCTATTTGGGCTCCATAACTCCGTGCTTAGATGTACACCCCCTGGAAACTGTTCTCTTCCCTCTCAGACTCTGACACTCTGTGCTGGGCTGTGTGCACACCCTCCTCAGAATGTCCAGGCTATAAAATCCTATACTGTGTCACCTTTTCATGGAGCTATTCTCCTCACTATCTCACTTGTGCTCCAACACTTTGCCTTGGGCTGACCTCTGACCTCTGCCATGTGGATGTTCTTCTGCTCAGGCATTGACACCCCATTCCAGGTGGTGTCCCTTCATTCTGCTTGGGCTATGATTCCTGAGGCCAGGGTGTCCTCCACCTCCCACATGGATGCATTTCCCACCCTGCTCAGGTGCTGACATTATAGAGCAGACAGTCCTAAATAGGAATGGCCTTCTTCCACTTGCACCCCAATATTTTATGCCAGGGTGCCATGCGTGCCCTTTTCACCCACTCTCGCTCTGACAACACATGAATTACACTCTCTCATTTGTGACTTTCCTAACTCACTTGTGCTCTCACGCCCTATGTCGGGCTAAGCCTTGGATAGACACCCTCTTCTCTCTACTCAGGCTCTGACAACCTGACCCAGGCAGCCTTGCTACACCACTCAGATTGTAACACACAACTCCAGGTCACTGTGGCTTCTACTCCCCATTCCTATCTGTTTGAATGCCTACCATGCCCTGTCCACTTAATGGCTTTAGAACTGAGTTGATCAGGAAAGAAAGAAAAGAGATAGAGGAAAAGAATATGATAAAAGATTTTTTTTATTTAGAAGGATTTGATTAGTAGCTTACATATAACTCTGACTGCATTTGTGTTATACAGAATTTATTCACCACTCTACTCCATTCAACTCTCTTTCATTCCCAATGGATCTGAAGAACATACCAATTTTGGAACTTTGAAAAAAATCTGAACAAGACCTTGTAGAAAGGGTTGGAGACTTTCTAAAATGCTATACATTTTGTCTTTTAATGTCAGGTCACAGATGTGGGAAATATCCTCTTTTGTATCAGATTGATTTATATATATATGCTTCTCTTTGAGCAAACTGACTGAAATTCTACAGAAAGTCCCTCTGTTATTAACAGTTCAACTGTTGATGCTAAAATCACAGCTAAACTAAGATATGTTTCTACCTTTCTGCACTTTATGCCAAAAACAATTATATTTGAGAGAAATTTGAGTTAAGAAAATTAAGAATCCACTCATGTTGATACACATTTGCAATATTGATGTTTCCAATCCAGCATAGAATTTCTATTTAAGCCCAAATGTAATCCTTTTCTACTGACTTAAAAAATAAATAAATAATGCATCTGAAAGTAGACTTAAAAATAGACCTTGATGTATGAAAGCAATCATTGAACTATATATTAAAAGCATATGCAAAGGTCCAGTTTAACAGATAAGATGTAATGTCCAAGCTAACTGACTGCCAAGGCCTTACATATTTTTTTCCTTTCTTCATTCCTTCCTCTTCTCTCCTCCCCTCTCCTCACCTCCCCCCTCCTCCCCTTTCCTTCCCTTTCTTCTCCTTCCCTCTCCTCCCTTCCCCTTCAGTCCTCTCCCCTCTTATCTCCCCTCCCCTCTCTTCCCTCCCACCCAGCTCCCCTTTCCCTGTTTCTCTCTCTTTTTCTTCCTGGTTGCTCTTTTCTCTTTTATGCCTTGATTTCACCTTTCATTCTCCATTTGATCTATAGTATGAAATTAGCATTTGTAGAAATGTAGCAGTACCCTTCATGGGAATAAGCATATCTGGGCTGATTTTCATTGCTTTCTAAAAATGGGAAAGGGAGGGGGCAATTAATAATCCTATATAAAAAAGATGGACTATGCAAATTGACTGTCACTCCATCATAAAGATAGCACACCCATAGCCACAAGATGGTGGTGCCCAGTCCCCTCAGCCCCGCCGGAGTCCACAGTCCTTTCAGCCCCGCTGGATGTGGCAGGCGCACAGTGCAGCCAGACCCGCCCTCAGCCACCCAGCTGCCAAGGGCTGGCCTGAGGCGCAGGAAAGCCTTGGATGGTGGCTGCCCAGCCGCTCAGGGCCACCTGAGGCTCAGGTAACCAAGGCCAGCAAAGGCTTGCGCTGCTGGCAGTGGCAGCAGCAGAGGTGGGATGGGGGTGTCACCTTCCCCTGATTGCTGGTTGCCTCCTGCCACTGAGCAGGCTGGGCTGAGGGACTCCCCTTCCAGTGCATGAATTTTCATGCACCAGGCCTCTAGTGTAGAACTATATAAGGCTATGATGTATTTTAAAAACATATCTGGCCTGTTCAGTAAATTTACTCAAACTTGTCTTTAATCATCTCTGTGCTTAGTTCATATGATGACAAATACCCAGAAAGATTGAAACTAAGTTGGTTAAATATTTTGATGCTACATTTAGACATATTCATGGTAAGATATTCTACTGAATCAACTGATTTGACAGGGGATTTTGATGATGTTCAAATAATGTTTTTCCTATGTAAGATTTTTCATATATTTGACAAAGATGTCTTATGTATGTCTCAATATTTAAATGAGTATCTTGGCAACATACACAATATTTATGGTTAAGGCAAAAGTCAGTCTCCAAAATTTATTATAGTCATACCTGCCAGTCCCTTTAAATTTTATAAGGCTGTATTTTCTTTTCCATAAAACCAAGCAAGATATGACTATGGTTATACAATGTTATAAATTAGGTTTAAGCCCCAAAGTTTTTATTTTTACCTACCTAGATGACAGCTGAGGAATGGCTATTCTTTATTTACATATATTAAAATAAAATAATAGTGATTAAGCTAAACTATGAAAATTAAATAGATTAAATCCATTATGCAAGGTCATACAACTAGTACATGGTAGAGATGGAATTCTTATCCTGTTCTGTTCAAATAAAATTGTGGCATTTTAACAAGTAATGTCGATGAGTTTTGACAAAGGCCTTCATCTTCCGGTTTAGTCACACATTTGGTGTGTGTGTGTGTGTGTGTGTGTGTAAATGAATATATGTGTGTGAATAGTTTCAACATTTACAAAGATTTTTTTCTTGGCTATAAATATCATGTATGGTTTTTGTATAAGGTTCAAACAATTTACAAAAGTTTTAAAAAGAAAAGTAAAATTTGCTACCCAGACAAAAATACTGCTGACATTTTGATGTACAACTTTATAGATTTTAAATGCACTTCACACATATAAATATTGATGTATAATCTTACAAATGCAGGCTTACACTACACATTCTTTTCTGTAACCACAGAAAATATATTATGACTACCTTTCTTTTGCATAAGTTTGCATAACTGTTTTATAATGGGTGTACAAAATTACATTTTATGGATATGTTTAATTTATTAAACTTATTATTTATTGATAATTCCTAAATTCTTAAGGTTTTATAATCCTTTTTATTTATAATCAAGAAAATTTTATTAAATATTTTATGTATGTGAAAGAGCATGTATTATGTAGTAAAGGTAAAAATATAGTAAGTTAAATATCTACAGAGTCAGCTCCTAGAAGACTCTCTAGCAAGTAAATTGAATTTTTGCATGTCCCTTTGTAAAGGCATATTTCATCTTGTGAACTGGAAAGTTTATCTTGCTTTTTTGGTTTCTATTATGATTTTTTTTATTCTTAAAGATAAATTGTTCATTTTTATGTGTTTGCAATTATGTGCAATGTTTTCAATATTGTATGTATTTTCCTGAAGCTCATTTTAAAATTATGCTTTTTAATTTATTCATATTGATTCACATAGCTCTAGTTATTCATTTTCATTGCTGTATAGTATTTCATTATCTGATTGCATTCAACTTCTCTCTCCATTCTCTAATATGGACACTTTGGTTTTTTTCATTATTTTATGTAATAGATAATATTTATATGAATATATTGGATCATACACAGGTTATCTCCTAAATCTTAGCCAATATGTATGTTGTGATAAAAAGTAAAATGAGATGTTACAGAAACCTTTTCTGCATGCTTTGTAGGAGAGATATTAATATAGACAGTACTGTGATTAAGTACATCTCAAACATCCTAGGAATGAAATTGCTGAGTTTTGTGGTTGACATCTCTTCAGAAATATTAGATAAACAAAATTTATCTCCAAAATGGTTCTACTATTTATATTCACAATAGCAGAGTATGACTGGGTTATCACACTGTATCTTCACATTTATTTGGAGTTTACAGGTTATAAAACAATTTTGGTAATCAGCTGAGAATCAAATTGTATCACCTTGAAGATTTAACTTACATGATCTTCATTTCAAAAAAAAAAAAAAATTGAGCTTTTCCCCCCCTTTCAATGTGTTCTTTTTTTTCTGTGAAAGTTTTATTTATTTTTTCTGATATTACTTGGAGATTCATCTCTTCTTAAAGAATTTTGTATATATATATATTCTGAATTTCAATATCAGTTATAGTTGTTGCAGCTATCTTTTCTCACTCTTAATTCTTATTTGATGACCTCTGCTATATAACTTCTTAAGTATAATATAGTTGAATATATAGTTATTTTTCTGTGCTTTTTGTATATTATTTTTAAAAAAATCCTTCTGTATTCTGAGGTCACAAATATACTTCACTTAAATGTATTACATTTATATTTTTCATATATAATAATTTATTACACCTATAATTCAACTTTGATATGATATAAGGTAGATGTCCATTTAAATTTTTCCCCCAAATTATAAAAGACTGGGCAAGCAATATCTGCTTTCTCATTCATCTTATAAGACCACTTAAGTCCTAGATCATTTTCCTATAGGTGTATATTTCTTTTGGAGCTCTCTTCCATTATTTTACTTGCCTCTGTCCTTGGTGTTTTGAGGTGGACAATCTGAATTACCATATGTGAACCCTTTTTCGAAAGAAATACTTAAAAATTTTATCATCCAGCCCAGCCAACATGGCTCAGTGACTAAGTGTTGATTTTTCAACCAGGAGGTCACAGTTCGATTCCCAGTCAGGGAACATGCCCAGGTTGCTGGCTCGATCCCCAGTGTGGGGTGTGCAGGAGGAAGCCAATCAATGATTCTCTCTTATCATTGATTTCTCTCTCTCTCTCTCCCTTTCCCTTCCTCTTTGAAATTAATAAAAATATATTTTGAAAAAACTTTATCATACAGTACAATGTTCCTTACAGAATTTTGCTAGATCTCTTTTATTAAGACTTTGTATTCTTGGTTTTCTTATAGTTTTATCACTACATCTATTTCACCTAAACATTATGTTCATATTGAGATGATCAAATATGCTGTCCTTCTTAACCTGAGAATGTGATAAATTATATTAAATGTTTTTATAATATTAAATAAACTTTTGTTTAAAAAATATATATGGCCAATATATATATTATTTATAATTATTATTTAGGCTTCAGTAAAATGTGTTTTTTAATATTTTTAGGGTTATTATTGCATCTAAAATATTTAAATTTTTATTAGGGTTTCTTCTTTGACTCATACATTGCTTATAGTATCTTTTTAAATGTCCAAATGTTTTATTGTTTGATTATGCTTTTAATATAGATTTCTAACTTAATTCTATAATGATCAGAAATGTCCTATATAATAAAAGCCTAATATGCTAAGTGTTTGGTCGTCTAGTCATCCGTTCAACCAATCAAAGTGTAATATGCTAATGATATGCTAAGGCCGCTCAACTGCTCACTATGACGTGCACTGACCACCAGGGGGCAGATGCTCCAACCAGTAGGTTAGCTTGCTGCTGGGGTCCGACCATTCAGGAATGAGCGAGATGGCCAGACATGCCCTGGAGCCCTCCCGCGATCTCTCCCTGGCTGGCCAACCTCCCGCGTCGCTCCTTGGCCCTGATCGTGCACGGGTGGGGTCCTTTGGCCTGCCTGCACCCTCTCTCAATTCGGGACCCCTCGGGGGATGTCGGAGAGCCAGTTTCAGCCTGATCCCGCAGGCCAGGCCAAGGGACTCTCCTGGTGCATGAATTCGTGCACCGGGCCTCTAGTAATCTATAAGACACTATATTTTTAAACTTGTTGAGACTTGCTTTATGAAAAATCCCTGGGAAATGTTTATTGAAAAGCTCTATTGATGCTGGGGAAGAATATGCATTATTCACTTTTAGGGAACTGGGTTCTATATATGTCCATTCAATAAAGCTTGTTTAGTGCAATGTTCAAAAAATGTAATACTTTGCCAATGGGGGTCATGGCAAAGCATTTATAAACCCTATGGCACATATGACCAATCAGAATAGGTATAAGCTATAAAGAACTGGTGTACACAGGCATATGGTCACACTTGATAAGTAATATATTATCTGCTTGACCCTTTAAGAGACGTGTGTTAATAGTCTTAATATTATCATTGATTTCATGGTAATTTTTTGAATTCTTAGAATATATTCTCTCATGTTAGTTGTATATGCATTTAGAAATGTGATAACTTCTTAGAGATTAATTTTTTTAAATATCATGACTCGGTGATTCATTTCATCTTTAATAATGGACCTCTCTGTCTATGTGTTTTTTTTATCCTCAAGTTGGGTATCTGGAACATCTTTACAGGCACATCTCAGGGAAGCAAGAGTGTGAGAATGTAAGTTACAAAAACTCCTGTTTATTTGCTTAGAAATAGCACAGTGTCAATTTATCTGCGAGTTACAAGGTCAGCCAGAATAAAAAAGTAGAGAAATAGACTCTATCTCTTTTTAAAAAAAATGTTTTTCTTGACTTTATAGAGGGAGAGAGAGAAAGGTAGAGGGAGAGAGAAACACTGATGAGAGAGAACCATCAATCAGGTCTCTCCTGCACACTGCTACTGGGGATCCAGCCTGAATCCCAGGTATATGCCCTGACTGGGAATCAAACCAGAGACCTCTGGGTGCACAGGACAATGCTCAGCTAACTGAGACACACTGCCCAGGGCAAGAAATAGACTCTATCTCTTGATGGTTAGAAATGGAAAAAATCTAGCTGGTTTGGCTCAGTGGATAGAGTGTTGGATCTCAGACTGTAGGGTTCCGGGTTTGATTTCAGTCAAGGGCGCCTGCCTCGGGTGCATACGGGAGGCAACCAATCAATGTGTCTCTCTCATTTTCATGTTTCTCTCTATGTCTCTCCTCCTCTCTTCCACTCTCTCTAAAAAGAAATGGAAAGAATCTGTGGACATTTTTAATCCTCCATGAACTATTTCTATTTATTGTAATTTTGGGTGTACTTTCACTGTCATATTTTAAACTTTATACTTACCCTGCTTTATTATTTTCATTTGTTATATTATTTGGATTAATTCAATATTTCTAATTTCATTTTTCTGTATGGCTATT
>NW_005871123.1:410328-439415 GCF_000147115.1 Myotis lucifugus | reverse complement strand
ACAAAAGGCCTTGTAAGGTTTAATTCAGATCACAATCTCTGCTCTTCTTCAGGATTAAAAGCTATCACTCTCTAGACCCCAGTTTGACTCGAAAAAAAAATTTTTTTTCATCTTTGTAGAGCAGTTTTAGGCTCACAGCAAAATTGAGAGGAAGTCATAGAGATTCTCCTTAGCCCCTTGCCCACACTCATGCATAGTTTCCCCACTAGAGTGGAACATTTGCTACAGTTGATGAACCTATTATAGTTCTATTTTTAAACTCTATCAAATCAGGTATTTATTTTATTATGACTTTATGTAAAAATGTTTAAATGTACCACCATATTTGTGAACACTTTTGAAAATATCCTATTTTTACTAGATTTATATTCAACATAAAATAACTCATTTAGCTCTTACTTGTTTATCTGCTGACAATAAGATTCCTTCAGGTTCTCTGGTTAACTTAAATTTGTTTTTCTTTGCCTTGTTCTTGAAGCTTAGCCAGTTACTTAGATTGGGATGGCAGTTATTTTCTCTGTTGTCACCTGGAGCACCATGAGATGAAGAAGATCATAGTGATTAAGAGCTTAGATATTGATGCCAAATTTTGCAGGCTCAAATCTAAATTTCACTTCATAGGACTTGAGAAACCTTGCACAAATTAGGTAAACTTTTCATCACTCCATTTCTTCATCTGGAAAATGAGTATTATATCGATAATACCTGTCTCATAAGATTAACTGAATGAACCTTATTACTTGTAAAATACCTTACATATTTTAAACACTAATACATGCTAGCATTTATTATTTTCTACATGCTTTTAGAAAGCATGATTTTGTGGCCCGTCTTAAATATTAGAGATCTTTATCTTTGCTTTTAAATATTTCATTACAAGTGGTCTAAATTAATTTATTTTTTATACTTCTTAAAATACATTTTGAATATCATGATTCCTGTCTTTCACAAATGTAGAATTCTCAGTTGGTATTATTTTAAACATTTCTTTCTCTTTTTTTCTCTGATGTTACATGCTGAAACTCTAATTTAGCTTCTGTTTGTCATTCGTATTTTGTGCTTCAGGTATCTTAGAATCACATGGATTTTTCCTATTCTCTTCTTGTCTTTCTGTGTTGCACTCTGTGTCTTTTTTAAATACAAGTTTTCCAAATCACTATACATTTCTTCAGAAATATATGTTGTTTATGTCTCATCTACTGAATGTTTAATTTCAATAATCATATTTCATATTCTTAAAACAAATTCAGTTAATTTTAAAATTTGCCTGATCAGTGTTCTTTGTATACTTTCATCAAGTGCATTCCTATGTCTTTAAGGTTTCATGCACTGGTGTTTTATATTCTGCATATGATGCATCTAATAACTGAAGTTTTGGGAAATTCTAATTTTTAATTTTTTTCTGCTCACTCCCAATTATGTTCAATTGTTGTCCTTTAGTTTTGAGTAGTTCTTGGTAATTAACTCATATTTGGCTGCACTTGATCTGTGGGACTCCAGAGACAAGGATTAAATTAAAGATACTTTTTTCCAGGGAAATTTGCATCTGCTTCTTCCTGGTTCTGGGTGTTGTTAAAAAGCCCAGGCAAGCTTACTTTAATTTAATACATGTGTATTTTTAAAAAAATATATTTTATTGATTTTTTACAGAGAGGAAGGGAGAGGGATAGAGAGTTAGAAACATTGATGAGAGAGAAACATTGATCAGCCGCCTCCTGAACGCCTCCCACTGGGGATGTGCCAGCAACCAAGGTACATGCTCTTGACCAGAATCGAACCCGGGACCCCTTAATCCACAGGCCGACGCTCTAACAACTGAGCCAAACCGGTTAGGGCTACATGTGTATTTTATAAGTATGTATTTTATCCTTTGAGCCAAGTGAGGTAAGTTTATAATTAAAAATCCTCATGTACAAATATATTTTCTCTGTTATGTTATTATTCTTATCCAATTTGAATCATGGCTGATTTGCTTTGGCTGTGTAAAGATAGATAAAATGTGACTATTAAGAGAAAATTATAAGAAAATGGCTTATAGATTCAATAACATACTGGAAATTTAAAGATTGTTTAAAGACACCTCATCAAAAATTTCAGAATTTTATTATTATTATTATTATTGACTGTAAAGACAATGTAAACAAAAGAAAAAATTATAATGATTAAATAAAATTAAAAGATAGCCATCATTGGGGAAAAGAGCAATTTTCAAAAGTTAAAAATTACACCAAAGGTAGATGCCCAAAAGGAAACCCAATAATGCATTAACTTATGCAAAAACAGCAATTAAGTGCATGACAAAGAATACAAACAGACACCTTTCAAATGATATTGAAGTTTTAATTAGGAATAATTCTTTAAGTGTATCAATTTAGATGTCAAACAATTCAGTACAATTTCTAGAAAAAGAATACCATATGAAAAAGTTGACTTTGTCAATCTGTAGTGTGAGCGACATTCCCAATTTTCTTTGGAAAATAAAACAATTCACAATTCAGAATATATATATATATATATATATATATATATATATATATATATATAATCTCCTAATTTTCCTCCTGTAACATTGTGTTTTCATTGTTTTGTCAAACTGACTCATTCCTTCTATTCTCTGTGCTATAATCCATTCTCCATATTCCTGTCAGACTCACATTTCTAAAGTACAATACTAAATGTCTCACACATATTGCCTATATGACAAAAAAACATATTGCTTAGCATGGCATTCACAGTTGGGCACAGTCTCATTTCACTTTTTTATGCCTTTCATTTCTGTGATACATGTAACCCTGCAGGCAACCTGCATTTCTCTTAACTCCCCAAGCACACATATACTTCACTGCTCTGTTAGTTTGTTCACCCTCACAATCACCTTGCATTTCCCCCATTTCCTCAGTGTAACTTTACTCTTCATTCTTTCAAAAACAGACTAATTATGCTCTTCTCTATGAAGAATTCCCTTATGACTTTCCAGGCATAATGAATTATTTCTTCTCAATTCTTTCATAGCTCTTTATATAAAGTAAACATATTATGTTATATCACATTATTTTATTTATTTATAGTTAGTCACTCTCTCCTGTTAGAACTTATGATTATTAGTGAACAAACATAAAGCTTATTTATCTTCATATTCTCAGAATCTAACACAACACTTAGATTCATTGGAAGTTGAATGAAAGTGAATGCAGACAACCAATGAATCTCCAGATCCCAGAGGTGGGAGATAATAGATACAATATTCTTTGAAGATACATATTAAACATATAATTATTAAAAGTGAAAACCCTTTGAATAAGGGGAGGAATAAGGGGAGTTAATGATATTGGAAGAGATACCCTAATGGCCATATTTTTATTTAATTGGTCACCCATTTTGAATTAAAACACCTCAAAACATAGTCCATTCTTTTCAATGGAGTATAGTATACACTTTCTACAGCAAAAGAGTATAGAATACTGTGACAAAGAAACAGAATACAGTCTAAACAGAACATTAAGATTAGAGGCAGAACTGTAGTGTCACTCTGCCAATCCTTGTTAAAAAGCAAAGTAGATAGCTTTAATAACTGAATGATAGCAGGCTGATTTTGGGGGAAGGGGCTGATTGGAGGTAGAAGAGGGTATGGGGGAATAGAAAGTGATAGAAAAAAAATAAAGAGAAAAAATAAAATAGAAAAATAGAACAATAAAATTATAATAAAATAAAGATTTTTTATTATTTTTCTAGAAAGCTATAATTTCAAAGTAGACTAACTATTGAGCAATATAACATTACAGGATAGAATTTAAAGACTAGAACAGAGCTTTAAAAAAAAGAAAAATCACAAAGAGATCAGATTATAGAAACTCCTTTAGCCACGTTAATGATTTATTACCACTATTTTTATTGGGAAGTGCCAGAAATTGCTAATAAAACAAGCTAGTATATCTTGGTCAAATCACAAGTGTCTACAAAGGTGGTATCTTTTTTTGAATTAAAGTCTTCACAAGTTGGTGCCATTTTGGTGTACTTAATGCTCTGAAATTCTTGTTTTTCCACTTTGCTGAGTCAGCATACCCTAATCCAGGCAATTCCAGTTCAACCAATCATTAAACTATAATGTATAAAAACACATACCTAATCATAGGTGAGACAGAACTTAATTTCTTTCCTCTTACAAATCAAGAATTCAGTTTCTGCTCTTTACAGTTAGGGACAGGAAGTGCTCTCAAAACATTTTCTTAAGGCAGGAGCTCTGTTGGTTCTGGGGATATGATTACATGTTTTGGGGCATAGGCTGGCTGCTCTTTTGAGACCCCTTGTAATTCAGAGTGTTGTGAATGGAAGGGAAATTTTTGCAAGGAGGCCCCAGGGCCTTCTGGAACAATCTTCCCCTGAATGGTTAAAATAGCTGCACTGGTTACAATCAGAATCCCAATTTACTTATTTATGAAAAATATAATTTCTTAATAAATAAATAAAACTCTGTAAAACCATAAAAATGCTTTTTTGTAGATAAGCTAGAAACTCCTCAGCAAATGTTTTCTTGGTGAGTATGGAAACAGACATGAAGTACATATGACTCGAATATGTAATGGCGCTGGATGCGGAGAACTGCTACTTATGCCCCCTGTTCCCATTGCTCTGAGAGTGTGACTGGACAGCTTCCACTCAAGGTCTGGCCCTGCCCCAGCACCACAGGGACCTTTCATGTGTCAGACAACCTCCAGGCTCTTGACTCATGCAGGAAAAAGTTCAACACAGGAGTCCAGGTGAAAGTGAGAGTACATTTATTAGAACTTGGACTAGTGAGGCAAAAGAAGGGCCCCTGGAGACAGGATCAGGGGTAAGACTAGGATGAGCTGCTGCTGCCCATTGCTCCCCTGTGTGCAGGTCTGGTGAGGACCCTTAGCGCTTAGTATAGGAGAAGCACAGTACACTGAGGAAAGGGCAGGGGTCTGCTCAAAGAAGAGCCCTGCTGGTGTTCTTTGTCCTGAGGGTTTTATCTATTTCTATAGGGAGGATCTCAACAGGATACTCACTAGCTTTCAGGGTGTGTCATTTGGCATGCTCATCTATTAAAATGAGCATACAATGGAGTTGGGGTCATTCTCTGATTAGTTTCACCTCTATCTTGGATTAGTCTGGCTTTAGCTGTTGTTTTGTTTGTTGGTTTGGTTTGGTTTGGTATCTATCTTCCTGATGAAGGTGATTTAAACCATCTGCTCTTATATATCTTTGGTTAGGGAGGATACAGTCTTGAGATTTATAAACTGGCTATTAATTGCTCAGCTATTCCAGCCATTTGTTTAGCCATTTGTCTCATTTTCTTCATTCAACTTGCCAGGGAATTTTCCTAATTTCTTACTAACCTGTCTCTAAAAGACTGCTCACACTCTGGGCCAGGCTTGGAGGAGCCCAGGTAGGCAATAGCTGCATTTTTTTATTGCCTTTATTGATTACACTGTGCTAATGAATATATATCCATACAGTAGTTCTTAAGCTTTTCGGTCCCTGGATTCCATTATACTTATTGTGGACGCCAAAGAAGTCTTGTTTTATGTGTGTTATACCTATCAATATTACTGTATTAGAAATAAAAGGGGAAGTTTCACATATTTATTTAAAATAAGTGATAAACCATTAAATATTAATATAAATAACATTTTTATGAAAAATAGCTATTTATTAATGGCACTGCTTTATATTGTTGCAACTCTCTTTTCTGTTTCGCTAAATAGAAAACAGAGAAATTCTCATGTATGGTTTATATTCAGTCTCTTGCAATATATTGTTCTGTTTGAAGTATATGAAGAAAAAATCTGGCCTCACACAAATCTGTAGTTGCAAAAGAAGGAGTACTTTAAAAGTCTTTTCAGATAGTTGTGGATATTTGATCCTACACAAAATTGGGAAAGTGCTAGTTTCTTAAAAGTATCGTTAGCCTAAAATTAAAAGGCCAACATGAGAGTTTATTTAAGATCCAACAGGACAGCTGTGTAGGAAGCACTGATTCAGGCAGAAACCCAAATAGTGTTTCTATTAGGACATGAAGGCAAGGGTCGTTTATAAGAAAGGGGAATAATTACATATATAGAAGCAAGGAATTTCTGAGGTTGTTAATAAGTTAAGAAAGGAATTTCCGCAGGTGCAAATAAGCTAACATAGCGATGCTTATTCTAGAGTTTCTTTATTTTTCAGTCTGTAGTCATATGTATACTTTTCTGTTAGCTTCGGAAACAGTCATTTGGAATATAATATTGCTCTCACCCACCCCAAAGATTATTTTGCCCAGTTTTCACATTTCAAAGGTTTGAGAAGTAAGACTTATAAGACAATTCCTCTGAGATGGTAGCTGGATCCTATGTTGAAGTGGCTTTCTTTATATTATTTTCACCGCATGTTGCAAAGTGTAATATGAAAATATATCAATAAACTTGTATTCTGTTACAATGAAATTCAATGGTCTTGCTTGCACTTAAGATACTATTTTAATCAGACAAGATTTTTATTACCATAGATTGGTAATTTGTAAAATATTGGTTCACTAAATTTTGCTTTTCCCCCCAATGTTTAGGGAAATCATACATAGAACTATTCTATAAAATACACTTCTTCTGCAAATACATTAATATTTAAATCATCCTGTATAAAAACACTCAGCTTAAGAAAAACCTAAAATGTAAGTAATAAATTAAGAAAAATGTTTTAATATTTACAATAAATAATTAAATATAGACTATAAGAAGTATGAAAAAAATATGAAGCAATAGAAAAATAATTCAATCTGTTGATAGGAGTGTGTTCCTAGAAGCTGGAAAGTAATTTAATTTAGAATAATTTAAAGGACCAAACTTTTTGTCAGGGATTTTGTTTTATTTATCATTAGATGCCTAATGGAACTTTTAGAAGAAAGGTATGTGTTATATGCTAAATAATTATTTGTTGAATGTTTAAATAAATGGATGATTAAGTTATGAATTGAATATAAAGATACTTAAAACTGTTTTGAAGTTTATGTAATGCATAACAGATGATCAGGTCTTTTTTTCAACTGTTTTAGCAGAGCCAGAAAAAAAGAACAACACTGTGTTAGATAAGAATCTGACCTTAAGCCATTCTTATCATCTCATGGATAGATATAGTTTAAATTCTTTGTGTATCAGTTGCTTTGTTCTTGGCAGGGCAGTGATAAGAAATTTTGCTGTCATTAACTTAAAAAGTAGTGCTTCCCAGTTTCACTGCTATATGCTTTGTTTATTGCCTGTGACATGAAAAATATGATGTAGTTGGTGTTGACTGCTGTCATGAGTTAAACTGCACGCTACACTGTGCATAGGGATTTCATTTGCTGTACACTAGGCAGACAGCAGCAGCTTCTGATCAGTTCTAAGTGAAACAAGTGAAGTGACCTACTGCTCAGAGTTCCTAACATGCATTTGGCAAGTTTCAAGTACTTGAATACTGATAGCACATCCACAAAATAAAACTCTGGGGATGAAGAATTGTGGCTTCATGCTGTTATTTTCCCTATGTTGTCTTTTGCAAGCTCATTTTGCTATATGAGGGTTTCAACTTACATGGTGAAATTCTACCTCTGTATCTCAGACATTGTGCCAAAGTAATGATGCCCACAGGCATCTATCTATAAAATCAATGTCTAGCAGCAAGTGCTATGGGCTGAATTGTGCTCCCCCCAATTCTTCTGTTGAAATGCTAACCCCTTGATATCTTAGAATGTCACCTTATTTGGAAATATGATCTTTACAGGTAATCAAATTAAAATGAAGTTATTAAGATGAGTTCTAATCCAATACAACAGGTGTCCTTATAAAAAGAGGGAAATTTGGAGCTAGACATGCATGGAGAGACACTGTCCTGTGAGGATAAAGGTAGAGATTGTGTGATGTATCTACACCAAAGATGGACAGAAGTTAGCTGATATGTCAAGCAGATTCTTTCTCACAGCCCCCAGAAGGAATTATCCTTGCTGACACCTTGATCTCAGACTTTAAGGATCTAAAACTGAGATAACAAATTTCTGTTGTTCTAAGCCACCAATTTGCAGTATTTTGTCACAGCAGCCCCAGAAAACTAATACACACAAAAAGTAAGCCTTCTTATTTAATTACTTCTTTACAGCTTCTAAGGTTACACTTCCGCTTGCAAATGGGAAGCTCATCTGGGGCTTGTTGGAAGTTTGGGAGTGTTCAATCTTTTTTAACATGAGCATTGCATGATGAAATTAGTATTTTGGAGGCTACGGATATTGAGATAAGGAGGACCACATCATAGTACTAAAGGAAGTGATTCAACAAGAGGATATACTAGTAACTCTGGTAAACATATATGCAACCAATACAGGAGCACCCAAATACATGGGGAAAAAAAAAACACAAAAACTTCTAGAAGATATCAAGGGAGAAATCGACAGCAATACAATCATAGTAGGGGACTTTAATACCCCATTGACACCACTGATAAGTCCTCTAGACAAAAAATCAGCAAAGAAACAACTATCCTAAACAACTTACTAGATCAGATGGGATTAATTGACATCTTAAGAACATTTCATTCCAAAACTAAAGAATATATATTCTTCTCACGTGCACAGGGGACTTTTTCAAAGATAAACCACATATTAAAACACAGGCTAAGTCTCTACAAATTCAAGAAGATTGAAATCAAATCAAGCATCTTCTCAGATCACAATGGCATAAAAGTAGATATCAACTACCATAAAAAACAGTAAAGAACAATTGAACACATGGAAACTAAATAGCGTGATATTAAACAATGAACGGGTTACCAAACAGATCAAAGAAGAAATTAAAAAAAGAACATTCTGGAAATAAATGAAAATGAAAACACAACAATCCAAATCTATGGCACACAATGAAAGCAGCCCTGAGAAGAAAGTTCATAGCACTACAAGCCTACCTCAAACAAACAAACAAACAAACAAACAACCAAGAAAAACTGGTAATAAGTTATCTAACCTAACATCTGAAAGAACTAGGAAGAGAGCAACAAGAAATGCCCAGAGTGAATAGAAGGAAGGAAATAATAAAGATCAAAATGAAAATAAATGGCATAGAGACAAAAATAAAAGTACAGAAGATCAGTAGAACAAAGAGCTGGTTCTTTGAAAAGATAAACAAGATTGATGAACCACTATCCAGGCTCACCAAGAAGCAAAGAGAGAGGACCCACATAAACAAAATCAGAAATGAAAGACATTATAACAACAGATTTCACAGAAATACAAAGGATTGTAAAAAAAAAATAATATGAACAACTCTACTCCAACAAACTGGACAACCTAGACAAAATGGACATATTCTTAGAAAAATGCAATCTTCCAAAACTGAATCAGGAAGAATCAGAAAACCTGAATAGGGCGATAACTACAGATGAAATTGAAGCAGTAATAAATTAAAAAAAAAAAAAAAAACTTCCAGCAAACAAAAGCTCTGGTTAGGACAACTTCACAGGGGAGTTTTACCAAACATCAAAGAAAAACTAATACCGATCCTCAGACTATACCAAAATATTTAAGAGGAAGGAACACTTCCAAGCTCTTTTGATGAAACCAGCATTACACAAATCACAAAACCAGATAAAGACACTACAAAGAAAGAAAAATACAGGCCAATACACTTGATAACATAGATGCTAAAATCCTCAACAAAATATTAGCAATTCGCATCTGGCTTCACATTAAAAAGATCATACAGCACGACCAAGTGGGATTGATTCTGGGGATGAAATATCCACAAATCAATAAACATGATACATCACATAAACAAACTGAAAGACAAAAACCACATGATCATATCAATCGATGCAGAACAAGCATTTGACAAAATCCAACACTCTTTTTTGATAAAAATTCTCAGCAAAGTGAGAATAAAGGGATCATACCTTCACATAAAAAAGCCTTATGACAAACCTACAGCCAACATCATATAAAAAATGTGCAAAGTTACTAATAATCTGAGAAATGCAAATCAAAATGACAATGAGTTACCATCTCTCACCTGTCAGAATGGCTAACATCAACAAATGACAAGTGTGGTAAAATACACATTACACAAAATTTACCATTTAAACATTTTAAGTGTGCAGTTCAGTGATATTAAGTACATTCACAGTACTGTGTGTACAACCATTACTACCATCAACCTCCAGAACCTTTTCATTTTTATAAACTTTGTACCATTAAACAATAACTCCCAATTCCCCTCTCCCTCCAATCCCTGGCAAACACCATTCTGTTCTCTCCATGAATTTTATTGTTCTAGATGCCTCATAAAAGTGAAATCATACAGTAGTTTTACTTTTATATTTGGTTTATTTTATTTAACATGTCTTTAATGTTCTAGCATGTGTAGCATGTGTCAACATTTTGGTCATTTCATGGGCTAAATAATATTCCATTGCATGCATATACTATATCCATTTATCCATCAATGGATATTTGGGTCTGGGCTGCTATAACAGAATAACTTAGACTGTGTGGCTCATAAACAACAGAAATTTATTTTTCACAGTTTAGGAGGCTAGAAAGTCCAAGATCAAGGTGACAACAGATTCAGTGTCTGGTAAGGGCCACTTCCTGGTCCACAGACTGCAGACTTCTTGATGGTTTTTACAAGGTGTAAGGGGCAGAGGAGTTCTCTGGAATCTTCCATAAGGGCACTTAGACCTCATAACCTCATCACTCCCAAAGGCTCCACCTCCCAACAAGCTTTCAACATATGAATTTGGGGAGATGTGGCTAGTCTACAGCAGCACGTACACACTTTTTCACCCCTGCTTCATCTCACTTTGTCTTTCCTTCTCACTGATATGGTCTTTCATCTTGCTTCTCCCTCTTTGCAACAATGAAGATATTTTCTCTCTTTATATTAAACAGGCCAGTTTGGCCATCTCTGAAGCTTTTGTGAGGTCCCTGCCCTTCTTGGATCTAAATTGTTACTTAAGGTTTGGTTAAGTTATTTTTCCTAATTGATTTAGCCATTCCAAGGATGAATTCCTACACCAACTACTGAAACTAAAACTTTTTCTTGTCTACTTTTTTTTTTTTTCAGGAGTTCTAAGCTTCTGGATAAGAATAGGAATGCCAACTCAGCACACTTTCCATTACTTTTGCACTTTATTATTCTGTGTGAATTAAAAGGATGGAGAGACATTTCCTAATTACCTTGACTGGTCATTTTAATATCAGAAGTATATTTATTTTTAAATAATGTGGAGCATTATATAATTCTTTAGCCAGAAAGAGTAATTGAAGAACTTGAAGCTCTAAAATACATGAACACCGTGTCTATTTTAGCTCACGGCACAGGATGCATAATAGTTTACAAAACATCTGAAGTCAGACACACAAAAGATCTTTGAAAGGCATGAAAAATGCATTCGGAAAAGGCAGAACTGGAAAGAACTATTTCTATTGATAACAAAAAGCTAAACATTTCAATCAGGATTTTCATAATACATACTTTGAAACTCCTGAAAATTTTGTTTTTCTTGAGCAGTGTAATGTCTTTCACAAGTCTCAATGTTAGAAAGTCAGTACTCTATCATTAACCTCAAATATCTAGTTCAATATTATGTCAGTATTATTTTTGCTGTAAACCACAGAAAATATATTTTTCTGCATTGACATTTATTATCTAAAAGGGTTGTTGACTCATCTAATGGAAGAATCTGTGGGTAGATCTTGCTTCATACATGAATACTTTTAATTAGAAAAAGGAGAAAATTAAATCCATTCTATAATTAAATTAATATAGATAGATGGATAGATAGGTGATAGATACATAGATGACAGAATTGCAAAACTATTCTAGATAAAGTTTTTAAATAATTCAGACTGGAAAATGTTGATTAAAACATTGAAGTGGAAGATAAAGAATGATTTTATCAAGGATCTTGGGTTGTTTTCTATGCCTGACGTTTTATGCTTCTGTGATGACACTATATATAATTCTGTCACCTTCCACATGGTTTTCTAAGGAACAGACCATTATAAATGCTTATGGGTTCTAAGACAGTTAATAAACGGAATTCCTTAAATACTAAAAAACACAGTCTGAGCAAGCTTCACAGTTATTTCAGGAGAAACCCACAACTAAAGTGTGTCCCCAAATTCACGCAAGATTTGAATTTTGCGTGAGCATTAACAACAACAACAAAAATAAAAGTCTAATTTTACTTGGTTTATTGAATCTGATTCTAATATCTGTTGCCCTTTGATTTCAATCCCTTCAATTTAATAAGCATTACCTAGTACCAATTATGGCCCAGGAGCAGGGACAATGAAGACCAATGAACACCACGGCTTTGCGTATGTGCCAGCAAAGCCGTGGAGGCCATTTACCCGATGTGCTATTCCATACATAACCCTATACTGTATACTTTATGAATCTATAAAAAATTTATAATTTTTAATTATAAACCTGTGTTTGCTATCAAAATTACTTCTTGTGTGAATTTTGGGACACCCTTTATAAGGAATTGTGTTGCTGAACATATTATTATTTTGAATTATATATGGTTCATTTCTGAAATATTGATAAAGTTTGAATTTATTGATCAATTGATATATTCTTATTTTTCACAATAATTACTTTTAATCATTTGGATCACATGATCTCATAGACATAGAAATAGTTTAGCCTTCTTTAAAAATCAAACATTTGTTCATTCATTTTAGATAAATGTCAAGTTTTTATAAGAACACTGGTAGTAAAAAATATTTACTTTTCAAGCAAACTAGATGTGACAACTAATCATTCAGGCTATTTGCAAATATTGGAGAACAGCTCCTACTTGTCTCAAGGGTGATTCAGCAATAAAGAAGTACCATCTTCTTCCTAAAAGGTCAAGTGGATTATTAATTAAAAACTAATAACACCACTTATAAGTTCTGTGTAGTTAATTTGCACTCAATAATTCTTGATACTAGGTTTATTAGGCATTGCTTTTCTTGGCTATTGTTAATTTTGTAGATACATATCATCATATTTATAGGAAATGAAATGTGTATTGAAATAAAAATCCCACCAGATTTTCAGGCTCATAAGCTAGCTAAAATAAATTCTTTTTTACGTGTTAATGAATTAGGTACATTTGTAATTAGTTGAGTTTCAATTTATGAAGGAATGTATTCTGTTATGTGACTTACCCTTTTGTATTGCTCTAAAGTTTAGTGTCAATTTTCCCTCCAGTATCATTATTATTGATTTATTTTTTCAGATATTTTGACATCTTGGTATAAAGCTCTTTTTCATACACATCAGTGCATTATCATTTATTGAAAGGAACATGTCAGCTTTGGTTTTGGGGAGAAAAAATACTCATATGTCTGCATCTCATAGAAACCATAATATTCATGTTTACATAAGTTTTGGTGCCTATGAAGCTACTCATAACATACATTCAGGTGAGTCACTTTATTCTGTTCTTCCTCTGAATATTCTTCCAAATTAGGAGAGACTTTGAGACACTTCATATTTTGATATCACAGATTGTGGTAAATATCTGGACTACGCATTCTGTTGGAATATGATGGGACATTGAGTTTGAGAATATAAACTTACTCATGGGATCTAATAACAGCTTAGATGAACTTACCTCCTACAGTTCACAAAGCATTTTATAAATACTAACTCATTTAATCATTACAATAACACTGTGAAATAGATATTATTAAATTTTAGCTCATTATTTCTATAGAATGAATTAATGGAAGCAGCATAATTTTTTTTAAATTCTTAGAATAGGGTTTGGATTCTGGATTTTACTTCTCAATGTTTAAAAGTTTCTTGGAATTTTATTGTTTCAGTTTCTTTATCTTGAAAATGCAAATAAATACCACCCAGTGACAAGATTGTGAAACAAATTTCATTACAAACTATATAAGTGCCATTTGTCATGAACTTATTAGGTATCAAGCACTGTGTTAAGACATGCTTTTTTTCTATCTCATTTGATTGTTGCAACCACCATGTGAGGTAAATTATAAAACACCTAATGTTTATGTTCTGCTTATCATGTTCTAGGTATGGTTCTAAGTGCTTCTATATATTGACTCACTTAATAATCACAAGATATTGCAAATGAGTCATTACCTTTTGTTGTCATTGTCACTGTACAGATAAGTCACCATTGGCACAAAGAATTTATAAAACAAACAGAGGTCACATGGCTATTAGGAGATGAAGCCAAACCTTAGACTGAGGAAGCCTGGCTCCAGACTCTTCTTCACCACTATGTTTCCTGCTCTTGAGCAAATAAATCTCCCAGCAGAGCACAATAAACAAACGTATTGATCAATAAAAGCTACTTTTCTCTCTCCCTTCTCTCCTCAGTTTACAAGTAAAGAAACTGAAAGAAAAATGAAACAAGCTTCCAGAGATCACACTAAGGGACGTGAATCTGGATTAAAACAGCCTGATATTCAAGCTTAGTGTCATGTTTTACTCCCTCCCCTTCATCAGCGCTGCCCTATGTACATCCATGTGTAACTGAAATAAATACCCAGGTGTTGGCAGACAGATGCCTTGATTATATACATTGTAATTTTTTTCTGAAGATAGCCTAGATTCAGAACATTTTCAAAATCAAATTTCTTCTCATATCTAATATGCCCTGGACAGAAATCTTCTAATCTCTAAGTATTTTTAAATATGTTTTTATTGATTTCACAGAGGAAGGGAGGGAGACAGAGAGATAGAAACATCAATGATGAGAGAGAATCACTGATCAGCTGCCTCCTATATGCCCCACACTGGGGATCGAGCCCACAACCTGGGCATGTGCCCTGACCAGAAATGAAACCGTGACCTCCCTGTTTCATAGGTCGACACTCAACTACTGAGCCATACTGGCTGGGCCAATCTCCAAAGTTCTTAAAGCTAAATGCACACTCTCCTTAACAGTAACAAGCTATTTCTCAAGTATTTATGCAGCATATCTAGGCCAATATACTGAAGAAATCGTAAAGACTGACATAAAGCTACAAAAGAATGATTTGAATAATGTTGCTGCTTCCTGTCAAACTCTTCTCAGGTATTAAATTACCTTCAGAGAGAGGCTGCATCAAGACCTTGATCTCTAGTTTTCTAAATTTCCTACAGGAAAATAAAGGAGCACTCTGAGATTGGAGAAGAGCCATTTTACAGGACAAGAATCAGATTTTCAAATTTTATTCTGCAGCATGTATTATGATTAGCTTGATTAAGTTTGTCTTCCACAATCCCCAGGATGAGTCCCCTGAAAGCAAAGATCATATCTTATTTGTCTTTGCATCCCTAGTGCTTTGTCCTTACATGCCTTGATCTAATTTCAGTCATAAACTGCCCCGCCCACCTCTGTTCTGAAATTTATCCTTCTCACAACTTCAAGCACTGCACTCCATCAAATTCTCTCTCTCGTGTACCTTCAGCTGGCTCTACCCTAAAGCTTGAAACATGTTGTGCTCTGTTCATATTAAAAAGCACTAACAGCCAAGCCATAGACCTCCCTCAGCACGACGTTCTCCTTAGCAAGCAGTGTTTCTTTTCTTTCAAAGCCAATACTCATAAAAATGATCTATTCTTCTCTCACCACTTCTAATACATCAATTTTCTAGCAGATCATAGTCTAACTTCTTCCACAACCAGTCCAAAACAACCGCTGTAATTATGATGACATGGTTATTTGTAACCACACTCTGCCTACATTAGATGAGTTAACACGACTCAATTCTTATTGCTGGTGTTTGAATCAGTCAATACATATCATTATTCCCTCTCATGCCTGAGTTTTGAAACAGGTGAGAAATAAAACAGGGATCAGTGGAAAAGGAAATTAAAAATGTCAGCATTATCACCTATAACACACAAGTTGAAGGATATGGATTCTGTGTGCAGTCAAATAGGCTTTCTAACACTTTCATGAATCAAAGGTATCCCAAGCTGTAAGCTCCCCCACAGAGACAAGCCCTTTGCCATGGCAAGAGATAAAAGGGAAGGCATGCTAGCTGCATGCTTTTCTTCCAACTCACCATTCTGAGGGGTCACTTTTCACTTTTCAACCAGGAAAGTTGCCTTAAGAGCAATTTCTTAAATGGAATTATGAGATCAGGGATAAAGGAGATGCCACAGTAATATGTTTTCTACTTGAGCTCTTTGTATATATGACAGAATTATCATATGCTTACCATTAAATTATTAAACTTGTCTTCTCCCTCGGCCTCTGTGCTGGCCATTTCATTATAATTTCCAGCATATATATATATGACTCTTTCTTGTCCAACTTCTTCATGAGTTTTTATATTCAACTCTTTAAATGAGTTGTTCTTTAAGGTTTTATTCTTCATTTTCCCTTTACATACACATGCTGTTTTGGAGTCATTTTAACCTATTTGTCAGTTATCTTCCACTTATGTGCTTTTAATGCTAGAATAATCCAATTAGCCCAGATATCTTTTCAGGCCCTAAAATTCATAAATTAAACCATCTATCAAAGTGTTCTTGGGATGTCTGATAAAGATTTCAAAAACTGTGTTTATTTTTGAACTCATCATCTTTCCCTTGGAATTACTTCCACAGTTAACAGCACTAAAATGAATATACCAACCATTTTAGAAACTCAAATATTGTCCATTTCTATTCACTCTTTCATACCCTGCAAATCTAATATTGTCAATGTGTCATGAATTTTTATCTTCCTTTTATGTCTCTTCACAGAATTTTAATTCAGGTTTTAATTTTCATTCTGAGTAGTATGACAACATCCACATTTGTATTTCAGACCCAGTTATTTCATTTCCTTTCAGTAATTTTACAAATGATCAACAGAGTAAATTTTTCAAATGTGAATCTGGTTTTACTGTGTCCATGCTCACTGCACGAAGCCTTAAGTAATTGGACCCCCAAACATGGTCAATCAACTGGTAAAAACAAGTTGGTTGATTACATAATGTGATTTAAACTAAAATTTGGTTAAGTGTTGCAAGTATTACACCCAATGATGTATTATAGGGCTGTTTTTAAGTTATTTACATAATTGGAGCATTTTTGTTTTAAATAAATTATTTTTGTTTGACACTGTATATAACTGTAAAATTCAAAAATAATATAAAGATACTAAAATATTAAAAAAGTTATAGAAAACTTATTTGATTGATAATAAGAGATTATTAGAATACAAATTTTGCTTATAAAACAATATGCCTTTGAAATAAGTCTGTATAAGAGATATACAGAAAATTTTCAATCAAAATGAAATAAGGTAATTAGAGAGAAATTGTCTTTTGGTTAATAGGTGCTTTTTTTTTACTGTCTTCTCTTATTTGTTTTTATTTTCTATGACAAATTTAAATTTAAATAAATTTAATTATAAATATACATTTTAAAAAATAATTTGAAGTAAAGAAAAAGATCTAGAATTTTAGTGAGGCACTGGGCATTCCCGCATCTTCCCGCCTCCCAGCCGCTGACCCTCACTGTCTCCTGTCCCAGAAGCACTCTGTCCTCCCCAACTTTCGGTCTTTATAGCCTAAATGCATGGTGGGCGTAGCTGCTTCTCCACGGATTTTATTTGATAAGAACCCAGCAAAGTCGCTTAGCAACTGAGCTGCTCAGACTTCATCAGGGACAACAAATGACACACCTTACTTGGCTTTGATAGCAAAGCAATCTTATTCTTTTATTATTTTTAAATATATTTTTATTGATTTCAGAGAGGAAGGGAGAAGGAGAGAGAGAATCATCAATGATGAGAGAGAATCACTGATCAGCTGCCTCCTGCATGTGCCCTGCTGGGAATCAAGCCCACAACCCAGGCAAGTGTCCTTGACCAGAATTGAACCTAGGATCCTTCAGTCCTCAGGCTGAAGCTCTAGCCACTGAGCCAAACCAACTAGAGCAAGCAATCCTGTTCTTAAAGACTTCATTTTTGTCATAAACAAGTGGATTTGAATCATACCAAATCAATATACATTTTTTAATGAAATGTCTCATTTCCATTTTTGTCATAAACAAGTGGATTTGAATCATACCAAATCAATATACATTTTTTAATGAAATGTCTCATTTCTACGTCTTCCACACAAAGCCACAGTGGCGGGGGCCAAGGCACAGGCAGTTAGGGGCGACCAGGCCAGCAGGGGAGGGCAATTAGGGGTGACCAGGCCAGCAGGGGAGGGCAGTTAGGGGCGATCAGGCTGGCAGGCAGGTGAGCAGTTAGGAGCCAGCAATCCTGATTGCGAAAGGGATGTCTGACTGCCGGTTTAGGCCGGATCCCTGTAGGCCTAAATCAGCAGTCAAACATCCCCTGAGGGGTCCTGGATTGGAGAGGGTGCAGACCAGGCTGAGGGCTCCCCCCCATGCACAAATTTCATGCACTGGGCCTCTAGTTTCTCTATTAAAAGAGTGCAGAGCAGAAATATAGTTGGAGAGTAAATTGAAAATATAAAAGGGATTCCCAGTAAGATCAGGAAAAAGGCAAAGATGTCCTCTGTCACCACTCCTTTACAACACTGTACTTGAAGTCCTAGCTAATGTAATAAGACAAGAAAGTAAATGAAAGGCATTCAGAATGGGGAGGAAGAAATAAAACTGTCCTTGCTTGCTGCTGATATAATTGTTTATTTAAAAAATATGAACAAGACTTGGATGAATTTTTGAAGCAGTGAACAAGTGAGTAACATTTGATTGAACCACTGAGTGACCAAGATTAATTTTGTGTGCATGTATAAGCACAGCTGTGGTGAGTAAGATTGGTTTCAAAATACTCTTCCAGATATTATTGTTTTTACTTTAAATTTTTTTTTCTCAATAGAAGTAAATCCTTACTCTGTAACCCTTTCTTGGATAAAATGTGCTCTTTGTTGAAAAGCTGTTAAATGTTTACTTCTTAAAAGACATTTCAAAAAACAATGACTGACACTTGAACTCTATTGCTATAGATAGGTGAGAGGATAGTTTAATCTCAATGATTTACAGTACTAAATTTTATTTTCACAATGAAAGTACCTACATATGCTGCTACTATTATTTTATCAAGCATTTGAATAAAATAATTCTGAAATGAATAACAAATTAAAATGAAGAAAAAAGTGCTTAATGCTACAAAAAGTACACACAAACACGATATTGACATATATAATTAATGGCAGAAAAATTGATTCTTCAGGTTATAATATGTAGCAAAGCTCAACCTTAAACTACTTACTGAATTTCATCACTTTTCTTGCTTTTCAAATATATTGACTTCTGTGAGTTTTTATTCTCTCCTCAGCATGGATATCAGAGTCAGAACAAGTACTAACAGCTTGAAATACCTCTCTCCAAATAAAGCTATAATTGTCAGAAAGTATGTGTAGTGTCACAGAAAGAACTTGGGACACCAAACATGCTCCTCACTGTTTAGGTATGATTCGTTAGGAAAAGCAAAGAAGTTTTGTTTCTACGCATTTTTTTCAGTGCTGTTCTGCAGTGTTGCCAAAACTTACCTTCTTCTGGGAAAATCAGAACTAATAAGGATTTAAACCTTCATCTGGGATGCTAAATGGATTCTCTAATGTTATTCCTGTAATGGCTGATAGAAGAGGTGGCAGCTGTCACCAACAAATCTATCTAACGCTTTAATGTAGTGTCTATTCAGCAGCTGAAAACAAGACACAGCTTGAAGCTCATAATGGCTACCAAGTTTCATTGCCTTGGTAATGCCTTTGTCTTTGAAAGACACAGTTTTCCCCAGGCTTGGTCAGTAAGAGAAACATAGTGTCTTTTTTCTAGTAGACAGGGTCAAAGCTGCTTTGTTTGAAGTGGACGTGTTACCCTGCTCAGAGAAGGGTACATCTCAGAAATACATTATCATCAAAGGGGAATTATGTTTTTTGATCAGTTGTATCTTCAAGGTCAAACATGTTACAGTTGAGAGAGAGAGAAAGAGAGAGAGAGAGAGAGAGAGAGAGAGAGAGAGAGAGAGAGAAAATGACACATATATTAGATACCAAAAATTCCCTTGGTAAGATTACTCTATTTCTGCGTATTTGAAAATGTGTGGTTCTGTTGTTTAAATTAAACTGAGCATTTTATACATGTGACAGATCAGTGTCTCTTTTTTTCCCTTTTAGACAAGAATTTACAGGTTTATTTTTTTATAGAGAAGAATTATGTTGCCCAGGTATATTTAATATGAGCCCACGTTCTATCTTCTGAAGTATAAACATTTTTACCTTTCTCTTGAGAATGTTTGGCTCTGGTATGGGAGAAACTGAAGTGTGTCAAGCCTGCTATATATTTTGTAGAAGCAGCTCTTGGTTTTGTATCACATACTTTGCTTTTTGGATAAAACACTTTGAAGTTTTCTTTAGTGAAGATTTGATTTTGGTTTCCCTAGAATCTTATACTTGAGGGAACAAAAGTCACTGAGATAAGAGTTGAATGAATACAATGCTAAGTGATTGGAGTGCAGTCCCTTAGTAGAAAGTGAGAGTGAGGAGAATACGGCTGGAGAGAGAACCAGATTGAATGAGGTTCCAGTGCCCACTTTACTAGTAAAATGAAAAGCTTTGGGCTTGCGTTGAATAAAGTTATTTGGTGAGATCTTTTCCTGTGAAAGTTTCTTTTATTTGTTTACCAGTAAAAATTATTAAATAAATGTTAAAAACCCACAGTTCCACTGTAGTTAAAGGAAAGGTCTCTCTGTAGCATTATATCATTTGAAGTTCTTGTAAATGTTTGCAAGGAATAACAATTTATTCAGAAAAATTGAGCTATGATCTACTTTTATATTTCTTCTACAATAAACAAAAAGACACAGTGCAAGACTAAAATGAAATTTATTCTCTTTTAAAAATCTCTGTAAGCTATTTGTCTTTTTTTCTGTTTCTAGACATTAAATAGTATTTATTTATTTAGCTCTAACCATCTATATAACACTGTATTTTCTTTAACTTAAACTATTTAGAAGTTTGATCTGAGTGTGTGTGTGTGTGTATATATATATATATATATATGATATATTTCACCTATCTGTACATATATATGTGTATGTATATATTAATATTTACCTGGAACAAGATCAGCAGGCTCTTTCTAAGGGGTTTAACATACCCATTAATTCTCTTGATGAATTTACTAAGCTTAAGAAACTTCATTATGTCAATATACTAAAAGTCAATATATCATTCAGCTGCAGGGGACAAGTTCATAATATCACTCTGTAAAACCAGAATGATCCGTTAAAATAAGATGTAGCACCACCCACAGATTTAAGTGTCCAAGTTCGCATATACCTTTTACATTTAGTTGATACAGTCCTATTGCTTATAGTTTCTAAAGATACCATCTCTCCAGACTGCCATACCTTTTAAACTTGAGTTCCTGAGTCTTTCTCCACACAGAATATTCTTTAAACGAAGCTATCTAAATTAAATTATAATCGTACTAGAGGCCTGATGCACGAAATTCATGCAAGTGTAGGCCTTCCTTCCCCTGGCTGTTGGCACCAGCTTCCCTCTGGCACCCAGGACCCAGGCTTCCCTTAAATCCCTGGCTTCTTCTGGAAGGACATCTAGTCTAATTAGCATATTATGCTTTTAATATTATAGATAACTCTCCTACTTAAAATTAAAAGCCTTTAATACATTCAGATTATAGCCAGGATAACATCTATGTTCCTTAACTTAGTTTTCCATAGACTAGAATGATTTGGCTTCTCCTTGCTTCCCTAGCCTTATCTTTCACAAGTCCCTACCTGCTGGTACTCTCTACTTCAAAACATTGACTTTCTTTTAGTTTTTTAAAAATGTTGTGTTTTTTCTCAATTCAGTGTTTTTGCCCATTTTTAAATATAAATATATTACATGTCCTTGATATTCATTTACCATAAAATCCTGAATTCTCCTGTCAGAGCACTCATGCACTCATTATGCTTTTTGGCAAATGCTTGCTTAATGGTCTATGTTCCTCACTAGGTATAAGCCCAGTGAGGGTGGGGATAATACCTGTCTTTTTTTTTCTTATCAACCATCATAATTTTAAGCATTAGAGAAGGCTCTTAAAATATTGCTGAGTGAAAAAAAGAATCACTCTCAATGTTAGTTTCTGACTATAAAGAGAGAGAATCTGAATTTTATCTTGAGAACCACATGTTTTCTCTATAATAATTGAACTTCCATGGTGATTCAAACTAGAATCTCACCCTGGCTGGTGTGGCTCAGTCGGAGCATTGTCCCATACGATAAAAGGTCGCAGGTTCGATTCCCAGTCAGCGCACACACCCAGGTTTCAGGATCCATCCCTGGTCGGGGCAAGTGGGGAGGCAACCATTTGATGTTTCACAATGTTTCTCTCTCTCTCCCCCTCACCCTCTCCCTTTTTTATTTCTTTCTCTAAAAGAAAAAGAATCAGAATCTATAACTTGGACAGTAAACACGTCAAGGAGATGAAGGTATCTTTAAAGACATCCAAATAAGACAACCTGATGCATCTATCTGACTATGACTTCACCACCACAACAGGTACTGAACATGTCAGACCATTGGCGAAGGTGTTCTCTTCCCTCAGTAGTATGCAAAAGGGCTGGCTTGCCTTAACAAAGCCTAAACACAAGCCCAATAAGATCTTAAGAGGATACAGAGTTTAGAAGTTGTAGTTAGAGAGGTTTAATGAACATTTTTTATAGATTTTCATTAGCAAAGTAATAAAGCCAAACCTTCACAAATTCATGGTGATCAGCCAGTAGTTGAACTGCCTCCTAGAATAAGAATCAACAGTTCAGAAAACCAGAATCCAAAGTCTCCATAATATATTATGTACTACTCAATTAAGAAAAAATAAAACACTAATTATACAAAGAAACAGGAAAAGATGATCCATAGACAAGGAAAATAAGGGGAGGAAGCAAGCGAAAGTTTACTTCTGTAATTCTGTCTCATATACATTTGCTACTCAGTTATTGACAAAATCGCCTTCTGGCTGACAAATTCTTTCTTTAAATATGTTGATATTATGGTTCCATTCTCAGAGACAGCATGCTTAATACTTCCAGGGAGCTGGAAAGGATGCTAATCTTTGCACTTGAACTGACTAATGCATATACAAAATAAGTAGTTGCTGAATAAATCGATTAAAAGAGACAGCCATTGTTGATAATAATAGAAAGGTAACTATAGATCAGTAGATCTGAAATGACCTGTGATTCAAGATCACATGGGAGTTTTAGAAAGACCCAGATGCCTGCTCTCCATTCTTGGAGACTTTTATTAAGCAAATAATGATGTGATTAAGGAATTTATGAAAATCAACACACTTAAAGAAAGACAGATTTTTTTCTTCCTTTTCTCCCTTTATTTAATGAAGGTAATATCTAGATAGTAGACTTTGGGCATTTTTACTTTTATAATCTCATTATAAGATTCTGTTGGTTAGCTGTGTTAGGAAACAGTTATTTCACTAGATGAAATATGCGGGGTCCCGGGTTCGATTCCGGTCGGGGGCATGTGTGTTGGTTGCGGGCACATCCCCAGTGGGGGGTGTGCTGGAGGCAGCTGGTCGATGTTTCTCTCTCATCGATGTTTCTAACTCTCTGTCCCTCTCCCTTCCTCTCTGTAGAAAATCAATAAAATATATTAAAAAAAAAGATTCTGTTGGTTAGCTGTGTTAGGAAACAGTTATTTCATTAGATGAGATATGCTGGTTTTAATGTCTGCAGTATAATGTATGTGTGCATATTTATTTGTAAAAATGCATGTAAATATATATGATTGTCCCCCTGATGTAGGAAAAGCAGTTTCTTGTGTCCCTGAAGGCTTCACTCTAATCTCAGCATTATTAGCAACACATTCTTAGCAGACATTTCACTGAGGATTTAATTTAAAATTCCACAATACACATCCACACATTGCATTGATCTGAGGACTCTAAAAACTAGATTGTGCAAAATTTTCAATATGACTGAATATAGTTTTAATTAAACTTTATAGCTTTAAGCCACAATTTCCATAACTTAGGCTTTCTTCATACTGAGTACATAGATATTGACATAAATATTAAAGTTAGTAAAATTATGACAGAAAATGAAATGTTATATAGAAAAAATACAAATGATTTGACTCAGTGACTGAAGTTTTCTATGAGGTATATGTTGTGTATATCACTGGTCATTTTTTAAAAAATGTACGTTGTTCACTCATTACATTTCCTTTATGTATTAGGTACTGAGATTATAAGAGTGAATAAGGCAGATATGGTACCTATCCTCATGGAACTTAGAGTCTGGCATATAACATGGTTGTTAAGCAAATATTTATTTATAATCATTATACATGCTATGAAGGAAACGATCAGAGTAACTATTCTGGTAATTTCCTGTAAAAGAATCATATAATATGTGTTCTTTATTTTTTATGACTGTCTTTTTCCACTTAGCATAATGTTTTCAAGGTTCATGCATGTATTAGAAGGTAGTGGTACTTCTTTTCTTTTTATTTCCAAATATCATTCCATTGGATGGATATACAATATTTTAAATGGAATTCTTGCTATATCCTTTGGTAGGACCATGTCCACTATGTAATCTACACCATCTAGACCAGTGATGGCGAACCTTTTGAGCTCTGCGTGCCAAAATTTTGAAAAACCCTAACTTAACTCTGGTGCCGTGTCACATATAGAAATATTCATATTTTTTTTTGATATTTGCAACCATAGTAAAAAAAAATTATATTTTTGATATTTATTTTATATATTTAAATGCCATTTAACAAAGAAAAATCAACCAAAAAAGTGAGTTCACGTGTCACCTCTGACACGTGTGTCATAGGTTCGCCATCACTGGCTTATACTGTTGAATCTATTCATAGATTCCATTTCTGCCACCATGGGCAATTATGACAATGTTTAGCTGATATTAAACTGCTCATTATTGTATCTCCTTGGCTGTTTGATAAATCTTCAGTGTTGGTTGCTTCCTAAAGGCTGTTATTATATGGTACAAAGTCTTCACACTTTGTACTCGGTATAATGGATCTATTTATATGCCTCTCCCCAGAATTTCTTGTAATCAATTTTCTAATTATTTTTTCTTCAGGACACCTGACCAATCAAACAAGCTATCTGCCCCTGCCCATTAATCACTGTATATACTTGTCTCATGACACTTTTCTTTTTATTATTAACTAGAGGCTCGGTGCATGAAAATTTGTGTACTCAGGGGGTCTCTCAGCCCAGCCTGCACACTCTCACAATCCGGGACCCCTCAGGTAGGGTCCAGTCCCATTGCAGCATGGCTCTGGTTCCCCAGGCCTGAAGGTCAGGGGGGAAGGACCAAGAGGCCAGTCCAATCGCAGCATGGCTCCAGTTCCCGGAGCCTGCAGGCTGGGAGTAGGGACCAAGAGGCCAGTCTGATGGCAGCATGGCTCCGTTCCCACACCTCCCTTCCGCCACCATGCTGTGGGCGGCTGGGGCTCACAGTTCCCTCCTGCCACCACGCCACAGGCTGCTGGGACCCTGGACCAATTCCCACTGTGGGCCACTGGGACCCAGGACCGACTCCTGCTGTGGGCCTCTGGGCTCCAGGACCAACTTCCACCATAGGCCGCCAGGATCCAGAACTGACTTCCGCTGCACCGCCTGGACCTAGGACTGACTTCCACCACGCCAGCCGGGACCCTAGCCTGGTGTTAGGTCATCTGTCTGGATGTTTTGGTCATGACAGACCCTGGCTCTTTATATATTAGGATAATTTTTAATCTTTATTGTTGAGAGTATTACAGATGTTTCCCCTTTTCCCCCCATTGCCCCCCTCCACATGATTCCTGCCTCACCCCAGTCCTTTACTACCCTATTGTCTGTGTCATAGGTAAATGGACATATATATATATATATATATATATATATATATATATATATGCATTATCTATGCATATATATATATATGCATTACCTATGCATATATATGATTTTTGGTTAATCTCTTCCCACCCCCTTCCCTCTGTTATTCATCAGTCTGTTCCATGTTTCATTTCTCCAATTCTATTTTATTCATCAGTTTACTTTGTTCATTAGATTTCTAGTTTGTTTATTTTGATTTTTATGTTCCATTGTTAATAGACATATATTTATTGCCATTTTATTGCTCATATTTTTTATCTTTTTTTAATCTTCTTAAAGAATATCCTTGAATATTTCATGTAATACTGGTTTGGTGGTGATGAACTCCTTTAGCTTTTTCTTATCTGTGAAGTTCTTTATCTGACCTTCAATTCTAAGTTATAGCTTTGCTGGGTAGAGTAATCTTGGTTGTAGATCCTTGCTATTCATCACTTTGAATATTTCTTGCCACTCACTTCTGGCCTGCAAAGTTTATGTTGAGAGATTATCTGACAGACATATGGGTGCTGCCTTGTAGGTAACTAACTGCTTTCATGCCACTCTTCTTTCCACACAAAGTGAATGACCAGGTACACCTCCCAAAGCTCTAGGGGTGCTTTTTCCTCACTGCTGCTATTCAGGTGCTGTAGTGCTGAAGAAATGTTCTGTTGTACCCACATATGAGCCGACTACTCTGTGAACAAAGTCAGTCTTTTTTCTCCTGTATCAGTTGGTCATTAGCAATACCCTCTTCTTACATATATGCATAAGCATGAATGGAGGATAAATGCAAGAGAGATGGTGTTATAGCCTCTGGGCTATCTACTCATATATCTTACCTTTGCCTTCTAACTCTGCTCTTGTCTGATCCAAAATGTGCCATTTTATATTATGATCATTTGTATTGGGCTGGCACATTTCACCACTTTTAGTATCTAAGAGATTGTAAAGAATAATTCTAACTACCTGGTCCCTATATATCTCATAATCAGGCATTCCTTCTCTACCAATACCAGTATTTAAGACTTACTATTTGGTATATTTCCTGCTGAAAAAGTGATGGTCATGCAGTTAACTTAATGTGAATTACTCTTGGAAATAATACTTGTAAAAGAATGCACAAAGCAAGATTGGGTAGAGAAAGAAATTAAAACGCAATGAAGTTCAAGATTGACTTCAGCTAACCTCTCACGGAACTCCGAGGCTGAGCTGGCCTTTCAGCAATATTCCAAATTAAGCCAGAGCTCTAGTCTTTGTGCCCACGCAATGACTCATTACTGGAAGCTGACTTCTCCTATCGAGGGGCTTTAAGCTTAGACAAAGGCGTCTTGAGGAGTGACTCAGCTCTGCCAGCTCGCAGAATGAGTGTCTGAATCCTGAGGGAGAGATCTGGGTGGTGCACCAAATACTTTGCCACATGCAGCTCCTAACTAATCACTTTTTAGAAAATTTATAGGCTCAAGATGAATAAATTTCACAGTCTACATTTCGTATTTTTATTTCTTTCTGTTTTCTTTTCAAAGTTCTGTGCATACTGTAAACCCATATAAAGGTTTTAGTAATTCCATCTTTTAAATATCCAAACTTCTGACTATACTTAAAAGAAACTGCTTCTGAAAGGAATCAGTGAGGAAATAGAGGACACAAGATGGAACAGGGTAAGAATCTCAGCAAGGCTGTGGTTCAGGCAAAGTTCCTCCGAGGGTAGTTGCTGCTAATCCTGGAGAATGATTGCCGTGTAAATTACACCTCCTGTGATGGAAGTGCACTTGGAAAGTTCCACACCCTACAGTCCCTGTCCTCCAGCTTTTTGCTATGAAAGCCAACAGGTCCAGCAAACTCTGTAGAGTACATTCATGAAATTCAAAGATGTGGGCCAGGAGGAACAATGGTGTCCCCCAAAAGGAGAGGGGCATATTGAAAGAGTCAGGGGATAGGAGGGAATCTGGACTGCATACCAACAGTGTCAGCTACAGGAGTGGTGTGGGACTATTCACTTATAAAATGATAGTTTGTGCCCCAGCTACCCCTTTTTCTTCTCTGTTTTGTTTTGTTTGTTTGTTTACTCTCTGGCATTTGGGAGTATTAGAATATTCAATTATCTCCATATTTTCCTATAGAAGAGGGTGATGACTTCTCCTTTTGCTTAAGTTGGTTTACTTTTTACTTTTATTCCAAGATGATGTAGAAAATTAATACTATTTTATATCAATTTTATAAAAATCTTTATTCTTGTAAGTATTACATATGTCTCCCTTTCCCTCCAACTGGTTTCTTATTTTATATCAATTTTACTTACTAATTTTGGCATTTGAAGAACATCCATCAGCTATTTTAGGTGTCAAAATGTCAAGTAAAGGTCTGAACTATTTGGAAACATTTTAGTTTTTATGTGAAATAAGTCGCCAAGAGCTTACAAAGGATTAAATCTTTAAGAGTCAACTCTAATTAAGCAAGAATTTTGCAATCATAGGCTGATTTCTTCCGTATCTCTTGCTAATACCTCTTCTGTTTGACTTGGGATGTCTCTTATTATACTACAAGGAATAGAACGGAAATTAATATAAGGCAGAGAAATGCCTAAATGAGAAAAAGAGTTGTGAGTGTGTGTGTGTGTGTGTGTGTGTGTGTGATTGCACACATGATTTATATACATTTTAAGCACAAGGAAGTTCTTTGAATCAGGTGGGAGAATTCATAGCCTTCTTCCAATTAAATAGCAAACATCAGGACATAAATAAGATTTTAAATTAATTTTTAAGTCAAATTAGGTCAATCTTCTCTTTCTTATCTAGTTCTAAAGGTCCTTTGAGCCTCAAAGGTGGGATGGGGTTCAGGATAATGATAATATTACTTCCTTTTAAAGCCTTTTGACCAACCTGAAACCGTATACCTGGTCCTTTCACAGAATCATTTACCACGTTTCGCCCATATCATGTAATGGTTATTTAACAAATTAATAACTAATCCACATGTTTTAAACAAGACATACATGCACTGAATGCATACATATTCATTTCGTTTGTATGTGTGTTTCTTTCTTAACATACAACTTTTCCAATTAAAGTCTTCAATAGCTTTTCATTGTTTCCAGGGAAAATGATGACCTTCTTCTATGACAGAAACAGGTCTTTTTACCATCTAGGCTTTGCCTGTTTCTTAACCTTCTTTTTGCACCTTTCCCTATGTGGGCCAAACTTCAACTACACTAGATATACATCTGTA
>NW_005871123.1:348901-410228 GCF_000147115.1 Myotis lucifugus | reverse complement strand
TATATGTACACACACACATACACATATACACATGTATATATATATATATATATATATATATAGAGAGAGAGAGAGAGAGAGAGAGAGAGTACACACACATATATACATATACACACATATATATACACACAAACATATAATATGTTATATATTTATTATTATATATAATATGTACTTTTAAATTTTTACTTTTCATAGTCACTGCACTGACATTTAAAAATATATATATACTTTTGTTGATTTCAGAGAGGAAGGGAGAGGAGAGAGAGATAGAAATATCAATGGTGAGAGAGAATCATTGATTGGCTGCCTTCTGTATGCCCCCTACTGGGGATCAAGCAAGCAACACTGACTAGGAATCAAACTGCTACTTCCTGGTTCACAGGCAATGCTCAACCACTGAGCCACACCAGCTGGGCTGTACTGACATTTTCATATGCTTCAGAACTTATGTTAAACATTTTTAAAGCTTTCTCTAATTTGTTTCCCTTCCAGGATGAGTTAGGATTTCTCTTCTATTCTATTATATGTAACCAGAGGCCTGGTGCACAAAATTCATGCCCTAGGGGGTGGGGGGAGTTCCTTCAGCCTGGCCTGTGCTCTCTCACAGTCTGGGAGCCCTTGGGGGATGTCCGACTGCCAGCTTAGGCCCACTCCCCAGTCCCCTGTCTGTCCCCTGTCTGCCGGCAGCCCCGCTACTGCTGCCACCACTCCACACGCTGATTGCACCAGCCCCGCTCACACCTGCTGACAGTGCAGAGTGATCAGGGCCGATGCCAGGCACCAGCAGCAGGTGTGACTGGTGGCTCTGGTGCTGGTTGCAGGTGGGAGCAGGGTCGGCGCCAGCAGTGGGTGCAAGCGGCGGCTCCAGCGCCAGCAGTGGGTGTGAGCGGGGCTGGTACTGGCATCAGGTGCAAGAGGTGGCTGCAGGCCCCAATTGACCCTCAGGAGTAGGGGGCATGGAGAAGCTCTGAGGGGCGATCGGGGCCAGCAGCCACTGCTTGCACCCGCTGATGGCACCGAGAGATCTGGGCTGGCGCTGGGTGCCGGCAGCGGGTGCGAGTGGCAGCTCTGGCACCGGCAGTGGGTGTGAGTGGGGCCGGCCCCAGCAGCAGGTGCGAGTGCCCCGTGGGACCCATGGGAGCAAAGAATTTACAGTGAGCACCAGAGACTTGCCCTGAAGACAGCGACCAGTGTCCCGCCTTGGTCTGGCACCCCTGCTCACCTGCTCCACCATCCCACTGCGGCTGATGCCTGCCATGTTCCACGCATGCCCCCTGGTGGTCAGCACACATCATAGTAACTGGTTGTTCAGTCGTTCAGTTTTTTGGTTGTTCTGCTGTTTGGTCTATTTGCATATTAGGGTTTCATATATATATAATATTATATGTGTTAATGTAATTTAGTGATTAAACAAATTAAAAATAAAATTCAAATATCAAATAAAGGAAATCGAGACCTCTGAATCACCACTTTTAAATGTGCTTCAAGGATAATTTCAAGAGAAGCTTGATCTTTTTAGAAGAATTCTATTATATATGAAAAATGAATCTCAGAGTTCTCTTCCTTCCCCCCCCCCCTCTGAAGAACTTAGCTACTTTCTCTGCCTTTTTAGGCTGCATTATTGTATTCGTTTCATAAGGCTGCAGAAACAAAGTACCACAAACGCCTGGGTGGCTTAAAAGCAAAGAAATGTATTTATTGTCTCACAGTTCTGGAGCCTAGATTTCCAAAAAGGAGGGACAGACTCCCTCTGAAACCCTTGGGGAGAATCTTTTCTTGCTTCTTTCAACCTACTTGCTATGGCCATCCAACCTTGGCATTTCTTGGTTTATAGCTGACTCATTCCAATCTCTATCTCTGTCTTCACATTGCATTCTCTCTTTGTGTCTCTTTCTTCTCTTTTCCTATAAGGACATTGATTATATTGCGGTAAGGTCTCACCCTATGCCAGTATGAACTCATCTTACCTCAACTAACTGTATCTACAGTGATCCCATTTTTTAAAAATGTCATACTCTGAGATACTGGAGTGTAGGATTCAGCATATCGTTTTTGGAGACATAATTTAACTTATAACAATCATACAGTACAGATTAAATATACACAGAAACTCAAGAACAAAGTCAGTCTAAAATGACATTTCAAGTGCAACAAGCATGGTTCATTCAATTGATTGATGCAAAGAGATAATGGCATCTTTGCATGACTATTTTATTTTATTTTATTTGTTTCCAAAACCATTTATCCCGTCTAGGCCCTCCTCAAATTCTGAGTGCCTCCTCTGTGTTTTCTGGCCCTCACAGTCCATAAGCAAAACCTCTCACATCCTCAACCTCTATGAATGTTTCCTCCACCCATTTATTTTGACAATAAATATTTATTTTTTGTCAATATTTTCAGATAAATGTGCTTCTTCAATATGTAGTCTCAAGTATTTTTCTAATTGTTTTATTTCAGTAAAGTTTCCCTTAATTAATTTTTATATTTGTTTGGCTATCTTGTTTTTTATTTTCTTTATCAAAAATTGCTATGATATAAAATCAGCTATGGATCATTTTTAAAATATGCTTGCCTTAAAAGAATTTTTTTAACCAGCTTCATTGAGAAATAATTATATTACCACACATTTCACCCATTGGCTTTTAATATATTTTCAGATATTTAAAACCATCACTGCAGAATCAATTTTAGATTTTAATCTTCTCATAAAAAGACCCCACATTCTTCTGCTATTACTCTCCTTGGTGGAGTTGAGAACAGCTTTTGTATTTTCATTGAGCTCTCTCTTCTCTTGGTTTCAAAAAGTGTCCAAAAATAAGGTAGCTTAGCCCTAACCAGTTTGGCTCAGTGGATAGAGCGTCGGCATGTGGACTGAAGGGTCCCAGGTTCGATTCTGGTCAAGGGCATGTACCTTGGTTGCAGGCACATCCCCAGTAGGGGGTGTGCAGGAGGCAGCTGATCGATGTTTCTCTCTCATTGATGTTTCTAATTCTCTATCCCTCTCCCTTCCTCTCTGTAAAAAGTCAATAATACACACACACACACACACACACACACACACACACACAAACACACACACACAAATAAGGTAGCTTACTCTTTGAGTTTTCTGCTCCATTTCTATTCCTCAGCTTTATCTGAACTTCTCTTCTTTGTGTATACTGCTCCCTTCTTGATCAATTTGATTCCATTCCCCAAAATTTCCTCTTGGTTTGGGGCCCTGTCTGGGGAGGACTCCTAGGTGGGTTAGTTTCTAGTGTTTAGAAGGGCTGCTGTGTGGCCCCAGCTCCTTCAGACCTAACCATAGGCCAGTTTGTAATAATCTGTTACTAGATTTTAGTTTGAGCAAAGGCTGCTGATTGCTTTGTTTTGTTTTGTTTTGTTTTAGCTGCCTTTCTTGATTTGGTGTGAGGTGCTTTCCGGTGAATTCATGTGGCTACTGGCAAGTTCTGTTTTAGAGTCTGTTAGAAGCTCCTTTGCTGTCCCCTGCTTCCTCCTCCACAGATAGTGAATGTGTACATGACTTCAGTGGTGTTTATTTCCACCTGCTTATATTTTGAGATTCATGGATATAATTTATGGTCAACTTTTGTTGCAGATGTTGCCCATAGGTTTTTGGTTGGCTTTCTAGTTTCTTTCTGTTGTTTTTTGTTGTTGTTGTTGTTATCATTTGTTTAGTGTGGATTTTGAGACATTAAAAAACTGTGCTGTCACTTTCATATTTCCAAAATCCAGTTATTTTTTGATGAGAGGGCAAAATAGTACTTAAGGTAAAGTAATTGAATGCATTATAGATATAATTGTAGGTAGTTATAGCCATAAAGTTAATAAATTTTCAATACAGAAAAACGTACAATCACATTTTAAAAGATTTTAATTAATTTTTGGCTTGTAACACCTTTCTTTTTTTTATGCTTATAATTAAATTAATAACTCATCAGTTTCTATCATATTACCAATTTTTTTTACTGTTCTTTATGGCTTATCTTAACAAAACTAAATTAAATCAACTCTGTAAAGTCTTGTTTTGTTTCTATTTTGCTTTCAATTTAGAGTTTAACATAAATAACTTTAGGCCATTTTTATTCCTTTTCATTATATAAACCAAGATTTTTTCATACCTTATCAATTTTTATTTTCAATACTTCAATAAAGGAAAACATTTAAACTACATTACTTACTCCCTTGATATCGTTTATCTGTTAAAGCTAATATTCTATAGTCCTCGACATTTCTTTCTCAATATCACATATGAAGAATAAACTACCCATGACATACACAGTCCTTCTCTAGTTAGTGTCTGAGATGTAAGTAAGAGTGATGTTATTTATGGGGATAACCTTGACCATACTGTAATTCATAAAAAGTAAATTATTCCCAAACTGTAGTACCTTAAATATTATTTGTAACAAATTACCTGCAACACATCTCTGTGACTGATTACAACACACCAATTTGTCATTGCGCTGTAGCTGCAAACCACTGCATTACAGCAAGTTGACCTTTTCAATGGCTTTTCTAAAAGGTTTGTGCAAATCTTACATTTTAAAGGAAGCTCCTTCTGTGTGTTATAAAATGTCATCATAATTTGTCTTCACTGCTGTAGGTATTTCTATTTACTCAGGAAGATGATTTCTGTTCCTGGCATTCTTTAACTTCACCAGAGAATAGTTTTTATAGAACGCTCTTCTAGTAACCATTCTAAACTTCATAAAAATAAACTTATTAACACCCAGTTCTCCGTTGGCTCCAGAGCAGTCTTATATAACTGATGGAGTTTAGCTGCTCTTTTGTTCAGAAGTCATGATATTTTAAATACCTGGTCAACTCTGACCTCTCTTGAGCTCTTAAAACTGCATTGAGATATGCTAAGGACTTCACTCTATTCATTATTTATTAATTGAAAAAATATTATTCTAAAGTCAAAATAATTTTTGTTTTAGAAGAAATTTATTTATCTTATTTTACTTTATTGTTTCCATCACCTCTTGTCTCCTCTATGCCCTCTATGGATGGATGAAGCTTATTTCTTGGCTGGCACAAAGTTTGGTTGGCCCTTGAGTTAGAATGGCAGAATACAGTAGACTGTGTTGCTTTAAACTATTGCATGGGTTTACTACCAAAATGGAATTTTGTTTTGTTGCAAAATGCTTTCCTGTGGATGAATATCTGTTTATTATCCTTTAAAGCACTTTTTAAAAAAATGTGATTGTGTCATTTTTATATTTCTTTATAAACAGTGTATCTACACACACAGTTTGTAAATGCATATGTGGCTACATAGAAATGGGAAAATGCCTATTATGTTATTGAATACAATCATTGTTATCATTAATTGAGTTTCATATTAGAAATGTCTACCTGTTCCTGTTCAAGTTAATGAAGAAAACAAGGACATAAAGACCAAATCTCCAGGTAATAAAAAAGCTTCATTTTACTTAAAGCATGACTTCTTTTATTACCAAGCCTTCTAATAGAACTTCCAGTGATTAGTCATATTATGCATATGATCAATTTTAATTGAGTATTAGATAAAGGGATAGGAACAAGTAGAAATAACATAATATGCTATTCTCTTTACCAAAAAAAATTGCTTTGAATTATAAAATTAAGATTCACTCCCAAATAATTTATATATTTTTAAAGAAAATAATCAGCACTTGATTGTTGACTGCCCTCAGCTCATGGCCATGGTTTCAAGTTATAAGACACAGAAATGAGTTGGCTGTAACTCAGAAATGAATTTATCAAAAGGATATTAGGCAGCACATAGAAGTGCTAAAATTCTAAGAGACCAAGCAGTCCAATTGTATCCAAAATTAAACTGTAGATTGAGTTTAGTGAGGGCACTGATCTCTACTAGTCGCACCCACCCTAACTTAAAACAAGTCCATCATCCACACTGGACTCTGGATGCTGCAGCTGCGGAGCTGCCAAAGCTCCCTTTCGAAACTGCTCTTTCCACCACGTGGCATCGAGGAAGCACTGGTCATTATTCCTAACTCACAGTGTGGGGCAGGCTTCTGGATCTTAATGGAAAATCTAGGCCATAGGCTGCAAAGGACAATGGGAATGTGAATATTTGGAATTTTCAGTTTTTATCATTGATGCTAGCTTTGCCCCTCATGTAGACTTATAAAGTCCCACAAAACTAGAGAAGAGGTTTAGATATTGGAAAAAAAAGGAAAAATATCCCATTCAATTTTTAAATAATTGTTCTGCCAGATAATTTTATAAACAGGTTTTTTTTTCCCTTTTGTGTTTTATTGTTGTAGATTCTACGGATATTGACAAACCGAATGCCCTGGCAGGTATAACTGGCAGGAGTGTCATTCCATGCACTCAAGGGTTGCAAGTTCAATTCTTGGTCAGGGCACATAACCAGGTTGCAGGTTTGATCCCCAGTGGGGCAAATACAAGAGGCAACTGATCAATGTTTCTCTCTTACATCGATGTTTCTCTTTCTCTCTCTCTCCCTTCCTCCTTCTCTAAAAATCAATAAAAAAATAAACAAACATATCTTTGGGTAAGGATTTTTTAAAAATTAGAAAAAGCTACTACTCCTTCCTTACCATTTAAAACCTAAAAATGCACAAGTAATTACCTTCAGTATTTCAAACTATTTCTGTGTGTGTGTGTGTGTGTGTGTGTGTGTGTGGTCAGAAGAGAATACTGTAACCATTTTCAGAACCTCAATTTCTGTGTCTCTTTTGTCTTTTTTTTAGGAGATATAGGAACCTCTCCCCCAATGAAGGTTGTCTATTCATGAAGTAATTACTTTGTAAAAGATTAATCATCAATCGATGTGCCTGTAACAACTGTGAAGAAAATGCACTAACCTTTTCAAGTTTCTATCCTGAGGTTGGCTTGAGGGCTCAAGTGATTTAGTAACTTATTTGATTTTCTTTTCCTAAAGTTGAAGAACACAAAATGTCTTTGATTTTGCCTTTTATATACTCTGTGTTGCTTCCTGAACTCCAATTTCTGACAAAATGTCAAATAGCTTAGGGAGAAGGGTTATTAATATTGCCTTTGTGCTCTGCCACCTGGAAGTGATTCTGGTTCTGGTTCAAATCCAGACTCCTACCCGAATTTGGAAAAGCTCCTATTTGGCCTTGGGTCATATTCATACTGTGTGTGCTCAAAAGCCTCAGAAAGTTTTGAAAATGGAATCGAGAATTCAGTCAGAGATAAAGGCCCTCAATATGGTTCATTGTAGCCTGGGAGAATTCAGTGTCACTATCATAGTCTATTACCAATATTTTCACCCTTAACAATATATACTGAGCAAAAATGTGTATTTATTCACAAAATGAATGCATTAGAATGTTCATAGAAATGCTTCTCATAATAACCAGAACTAGAAAGATCCCAAATGTCCATCAGCAGTACAACAAATAAATGTTATTCCACAGTGAGTAAAGTGAACTCTAAACAGCAGTGACGATAAATGAACTATTACTAGAACTACAAAATTATATATAAAAACCCCTAATATGCAAATAGACCAAACTGCAGAACAACCAAACAACCAAACAAATGGTCACTATGACGTGTGCTGACCACTAGGGGTGCACGTGGAACGTGCAGGCATCAGCCGTGGTGGAATGGTGGAGCAGGTGATCAGGGGTGTCATGTGCTGTCATTGGGGAGAGCCTCTGGTGGTTACTGAAAATTCTTCGCTCCTGCACACTGCGGTTCCGCTTGATGCTTCCACTTGCTGCTGGCTCCAGTCCCACTTGCACCCACTGCGAGAGCTGGATCCACTGCTCACACCTGCTGCCGGTGCCTGGCACTGGCCCCAATCATTCAGTGCTGTCAGCAGGTACAAGTGGTGGCTGTTGGCCCCAATCACAGCTAAGGCCTTTCCACCTCCCCCTGCTCCTGAGGGGCTATTGGGGCTTGCAGTCGCCTCTTGCACTCGCTGACAGCTATGGCCCTGCTCGAACCCACTGCCAGCACTGGAGCCGCTGCTGGCACCCGGTGCAGGTCCTGAGGGGTGACCGGGGCAGTAGCGGCCACTTTGCACCCCACTGGCGGTGCCAGCCTCACTCTCACCAGCTGCTGGCGCTGGCACCAATCACTCCGTGCTGTCAATGGGCGTGAGTGGGGCCGGCACTGTCAGTGCGTGGGTGTGATGGAGGCAGAAGCGAGGCTGTCAGCAGACAGGGGACCAGGGGCCACAGTGGGAGGGCCGAGTGGGGGTGCAGAGAATGGGCCAAGACCCACCCCTGTGCCCAACACAACCTTGCGGCCCACATTTCCTTTCAAGGTGTACGAATTCGTGCACTGGGCCCCTAGTAAATGAATAACACAAAAATGTTTTGAACCAAAGAATCAAGGCACAAAGTACAATTGCTGAAGGATTCCTATTTTAAAGTATAAAATAAGCAGAAATCGATCTATGCTATTAGAAGTAGTAATATTGGTTACCCTTATATGAGGGATAGTGATTGAAAGATAATACAAGAGGGTTTCAGTTATCAGCAATGTATTTTTTTATGTGAGTGCTATTTTCATGAGAGTGTTCACCTTGTACAAAGATTTTGAACAAATAACTTTATATTTATCTGGATGCATGTTATATTTCAGTAAAATATATATAATTCATTAGGCTGTAAATAATTCACAGTGATTAATTTGATTTCTGATTTTACTCTTAAAGCTATGGTATTATTCTCTACATCAGAGTAACTTTCAGATTTTTTAAAAAGGAGACTTAATATTGATTTTGATTGCCCTGAGCATCATTACCATGCTCTGTTTATGGGTAATCCACTCAGTTCCTTTACTGAATAGTTGTCTAGTAATAAACTATAAATAAATCATCTGTGAATAGCATCATTACAAACAATTGTACTTGGTTCTCATGGAAAAGTGAAAGACATGCTGCCTGAGAATTATTTAATATGATAATAACACAGAAGTGTTCTTCTATTGCACTTGCTGTAAGTTCAAATGTTCTTAACCATATGAATACCTAATATTATCATCAGCCTATGTAAATACTAATCATTTATATTTTATTTTAATATGAGGAGATACCAAACTCTTAATAAGAGCTCTTATAACATTCAGAACCTCCCCAGTTGTATTCCTGTCATACCTCATTGCACTTTGATGATTAACTGTTAGTCTTTTCAGCTAGAATATAAGCTCCATCAGGGACTAGACAATACTTAACTTATTCACTGTTTCATCTCCAATACCTTCCATAAAATGCCGTGTTACATATTTAAATAGTATTTATCAGTGTCTGAATGTAGTATTCATGCAGGAACCTCTTCCTGGCTTTTATTGAAAAAGTTATGTGTTCTAAATCCAAAATCCTGCCCAGCTGGCATGGCTCAGTGGTTGAGTGTTCACCTATGAACCAGAAGGTCATGGTTCTATTACTGGCCCAGGCACATGCCAAGGTTGCAGGCTCGATCCCCAGTGTGGGATGTGCAGAAGGCACCTAGTCAATGATTGTCTCTCATCATTAATGTTTCTATCTCTCTCTCCCTCTCCCTTCTTCTCTGAAATCAATAAAAATATATTTTAAAAAACTGTGTGAATCAATCCAATATTTATTTTAATTAAAAATAATTCCCATCCCTATTTTGAATACATTTATTGAAGCACCATAAATGATACTATTAATAATTAAAATATCAAACAAAATCTCCCAACGTAGGCAAAATATGTAATATAGCTGATATTTTTACTTAAAATACAAAGATACTCAAGTTGGAATAATTCAAAAACAATGTAAAATATATCTAACTAGAGACCTGGCGCACGAAAATCTTGCACTTGTAGGGTCCCTAGGCCTGGCCAGTGATCAGGGCCAATTGGGGCCTTACTTCATTCCATGCTGCCCCCTAGTGGTCAGCGCACATCATAGAGATCAATCAAACTCCTGGTCTCTCGGTCAAACTCCTGAAGGACACTTTGCATATTAGCCATATAGATAGATAGATAGATAGATAGATAGATAGATAGATAGATATCAAATTCATTCACTTATTTATTCATCCATATATCCATCAAATATTTAATGGATTCCTACTATTTCCTAAATAGTAGATACTATTGAATCACTTTTGAATTATTTAGAGTCCCTAAATAGGATTCTTCAAGTGGAACAATATCTAGAAATTTTCAGGGGTAATATGGAGGTAGTGTAGCTAGTACAAAATTATCATGGTTGGGGGATGAGAAGAAGATAGATCTAAGAGGTAAGGGGAGGACCCTGGGTGGGTGGGTTGCAGGTTCAGTAGTACCCTGAAAGCCTATGGGAGGACTGTAATTTTTACTCTGAGATGTGCCACCAATAGATACTTTTTTTGGAAAATAATTCTTTATTGTTAAAACTATTACATATGTCCCCCTTTTCCCCTCATTAACCTCCTCCCCCCCACCAGGCTTTCAGCACCCTATTGTCTGTATCCATGCGCCATGCATATATGCATACAAGGTCTTTGGTTGATTACCTCCCACCCAACCACCCTCCCCCCACCTTCCCTCTGAGATTCCACACTCTGTTCCATGCTTCCATGTCTCTGGATCTACTCCATTCATCATAGTTTTAAAGTAAAATTGAGCAATCTAGCTTATGTTTTTAAAAGACCACTCTAGCTTGAAAATAGATTATGGGAAGAAAGAAGTGAAAACAAAGAAAGACCAATTTTTTAAAAAATATGCAGTAACATATAATCTCATTTATATGTGGAATCTAAAAAAATAAAATTTAAAAAACCCAATCTCAAAACACCAAGCTCATAGATAAGAGAACAGATTGGAGGTTGCCAGAGGCAGGGGGTGAGGGTATGCAAAATAGGTGAAAGGAGTCCAAAGGTACAAACTTCCAGCTATAAAATAAATAAGTCATGGGAATGTAATGTAGAGCTTGGTGACTAGATTTAGTAATATCCTATTACATATTTGAAAGTTGCTAAGAGAGTAGATTTTAAAGTTTCCAGCACAAGAAAAAAAATGTGTAACTATATATAGTGACAGATGTTAACTAGACTTATTGTGGTGATTATTCTGCAATATATGCAAATATTGAATCATTATATTGTACACCTGAAGCTAAACATGATGTTACATGTGAATTATACCTCAATAAAAAATAAACAACCCCCAAAAAGCTTTTGCTATAATCCAGAAAAAAATAATTTTGGCTTGGTGATAGTTGCTGTGGAAATTGGCAAAAAATGGTCTGATTCTGGGTATATTCGTAAAGCAGAACAAAACAGATTCCTTGATACACTGAATATGTGTCATGTGAAAAGGGAACACCCCAAAATGGCTCCAAATTTTGGGGAGGATGAAGTTGCCATAAATTGTGATTTGGAATATACTGAGAAAAATCAGAATTTGGGGAGAATATCCAGTTTTATTTAGAAACTAGAGGCCCGGTGCACAAAATTTGTGCACAAAGGGGGATGTTTCCTCAGCCCTGCCTGCACCCATTCCAATCAGGGACCCCTTGGGGGATGTCCGACCTCCGGTTTAGGTCTGATCCCACCACCACTGCTGTGCTGGCAGCCATCAGCCTGGCTTGTGGCTGAGCAGAGCTCCCTCTGTGGGAGCACACTGACCACCAGGGAGCAGCTCCTGCATTGAGCGTCTGCCCCCTGGTGGTCAGTGTGTGTCATAGTGACCAGTCATTCCCAGTCGTTTTGCTGTAAGGGTCAATTTACATATTACCCTTTTATTATATAAGATAAAGGCCTGGTGCATGGGTGGGGGTCAGCTGGTTTGCCCTGAAGGGTGTCCCGGATCAGGGTGGGGGTCCCGCTGGGGTGCCTGGCCAGTATGGGTGAGGGGCTGATGGCTGTTTGCAGGCTTGCCAAGCCCCCCAGTGGGACCCTCACCCCATGAGGGTGTGGCCAGCCTGGGTGAGGGGCTGATGGCTGTTTGCAGGCTGGCCATGGCCCCCAGCCACCCAAGCTCCCAGTGGAGGCTGGGTGGAAGCAGGTACCTGGGATTTATTTATCTTCTATAATTGAAACTTTCTTGCTTTGAGCGGAGGCCACAGCCGGCCAGGGTAGGCAGGAAGCTTGGCTTCCTCCATCGCCAGGGCAACCAAGCCTCCTGTTTGCTACAGCTCCACGGCTGCTGGCTGCCATCTTGGTTGGGATCATTTGCATATAGTCACTCTGATTGGCTTGTGGGTATGGCTTGAGGCATAGCGGAGGTGCGGTCAATTTGCATGTTTCTCTTTTATTAGATTAGATGTAAGTTTGAGCCCTAGCCAGTTTGGCTCAGTGGATAGAGTGGTCAGCCTGCAGACTGAAGGGTACCAGTTTCCATTCCAGTCAAGTCCATGCACCTTGGTTGCAGGTTCCTCCCCAACTATATAAAAATAGAAAGGTAAGTTTCAAATATCTATTAAACAAATGTATGTTTTTTAGCTAGCAAACCATGATTTTTGAATCACTGATTTTCTTCAAAAATTACATACATTCTAGTTGTAATTACATACCTTCTAATTACATACCTTTGTTCTGTTGAAAAATCTGGCAGTGAAAGTTATTTATGGTTACATTTGGTATTTTCAAGAATCTCTCAGCAAAAAGTTGTATTTGGAAAGCTTATGAAGTCACAATTCAATTGCTTTTTAAAGAATTTCTTTGTGACAAATTCAGCATCTACAAAATATTACAGTACCACACAATTTCCTCTTTTTAAACTAGACCCATGTTACAATAACAGCATATTTGTAGTGTTCAGAAATGACCAATAATGTGGTGAAAATAAAGCAAATAATAAATATGTTTTCTATCTATAGAAGTTTTTCTTTATTTTCTTTTAACATTCTCCTTCCCTTTTCCTCTGTACTTTCTTCCCTTTCATTCATATTATAGTTTTTCCATTTTTATTTTTAAGAATATGTTTTACTGATTCCATAGAGAAAGGGAGTGGGAGAAAGAGATAGAAACATCGATGAGAGAAACATTAATGTGAAAAACATCATTGATCACTGCCTCCTGCCTGCCCCCTAATGGAGATTAAGCCCATAACCCGGGTATATACCCTGGCTTAGAATGTAACCAGTGACCTCTTGGTGCATGTGACAACACTCAACCACTGTGCAACACCGGCCAGGCCAATTATATTTTATTTAATTGAATATTCACTATATTTTAGGCACTAAAATAGGCATTTTAAAATATACAAACATAAATAAGTTGCAGATGAATTTAAATAACTGAAAGCTTATTAGAGGATATAAAGCATCGCCCTTGTTATATATAACACAATATTGAAGATGTTAAGTGGAATGAGAAAGGTACAGATAGCTTTTCTAATATTTATTGTTTCATGTTGTCCTTATACTCCTTAAAAAATTACATGTATTCTATGTGATTAATAGAATATAGAAATAAACTAAATGAAATAAATTTTATGTGCAGAAATAATTGTCAGTAATATGATTTAGTGTGTCAGGTCTCCTAATGGTAGAACAGAATTTATCATCAAATAAAGTCATATTTATTAGGGATAAACACTAAAAAGTAAACTTTTAAAAAACTTTCTGTGACTATAGCATTCAAGAATAGAGAAGAATAAAGTGCAAGGGCAGTTGAAATATTTTAATCTATATAAATACATATCATACTTAAATTAATCTTAGAAAAGTTATGTGGAGAGATTCAATCTCATTTGCACAAACAACCTTTGGATGGTATTGCTCCATAAGGTTCTTAAAATTTCTACTAATAATATTGTCTGAATGTCACATGAAACTGCTGTGCTTAACTGTTTTATTTGGCATCTACTTACTGCATTACTAGTTTCAGAATATGAATTTAGCTGGCTGACCCTGAGAAGACAGGGTATGCAAACTACAGAGACATGCCATTAGTTTGAATAAAATATATCTGCCTTGAGAAGGCCCATTGATCTCCACTAAGCATAAAGATGTCTTGGGCTAAAGAAAGAGATATGAACTCATAGATATGGGTGTACTTTTACAAAGTAGCCCAGGAATTGGACTAAAATTTTATAGAGAATAAATTTCAGAATTAAGTAATTCACTGAAAATTATGACTGAGAAACACAACACTTCCGATTTCTAGTCTTTCACCTGCGTACAAAGATGAGGTGAAATTGAAGTTATCTCCTTTGGAAAGGGTGTTTTATGTGTGGAAATAAAGAAGCAAAAACAAAATGTGGTCATTAAGTAAACCATCGATGAGTTAAACAACTAAAGTTTTGGTGTTGGTTGATAAATCAGAATATAAACAATACTAAAAGCAGAATCTTGAAATAGGATGCTACTGTAAAAAACCCTCAAAATACATGATATTGGCATAATTGTTTATATAGCCAATAATATTATAATAGGTAATATATTTATCAAGGTGATTACTTATTGGGGAGCACAAGAGACTTGGTTGAAAAGTTGTGAAGACATTTTGAGAAAAGGGAAGAGTGTGGGAGGTCGCCTGCTTTGTTTATTGGAATTCTGACTTAGGGGAGACTTAGGGGAGTGTTGAAGGTGGCGCCCCTAATTATTCCTTGACCTTTCCAAACAAGTCTGTGCACGTGCAGACCCCCAGTGTTTACTGGAATCCTTAAGTTTAATCCCTGGTTCCCTTGCCTACTAGCATGGGCTCCATGCGTTCCCTCTGTCCCACCGGCCCTTCCTCCATCCAGTGACAAGCCATGGGCGTGCCCTAGGCATGCATGCAATACAGCAAGACCAACCAGAGCAATATTGAACTGTTCATCAGATCAAAATTATATATATATTAACACATATACTTTATCTTCCTGCATTTTTGAAATATAAAGTAGTGTATTGTACATATCCATAAGCAAGTATATTTGTTTCACGGTTTGTCATGTTTCAGAATTGTTCATTCTTTGTAGAATAACAAAAAATATATTAAATATTTTAAAAGTTACTTTGTGATAATTTTTTTCAAAATTTGTAATGTTTGGCTTTTACATAAGTTATCTGGAAATATCCACAACTCATGGGAGACGTAGGCTCTCGAAGCTCCACCCAGGAACGCAGTGCCCCACAAAGCACTGTGGGCAGAGCACTTGTAGAGCATGACTTTTATACCTGGGGGATGTCTATGTGTATATTTATATTTAAGGTGTATTTATTGTTCCAATTCCATTATCCGTCATATTTTAATTACTCTTCAATTATAAAAATCACCCTTGCATTCAGATTTCCAGCTGCCAGTGATGTTCTGAAATTAATGAAACATTAAAATAAAGCTTTCGTTCTAACAAAAAAATAAATGTAAACACATGTGTCCTCCCAAGATTACTCACCCTATTGATTGTATCTAAAGATAAAAAAATTCCAATAAAAGCCTAATAAGGAAGGCAATCGAGGCTGTCTGGTCCCTTTGGCCAGGCCGTCCCTTAGCCCTCTCTTTCACAGTGAAACTGTGTTGGAATAATCTTTTCATAAGGGGCTGATGGTCAACCCAGGCAAGGTGGTGCTCCGTGTGAGGAGCCCCGACAATTACTTTGTAAATGACATAAATATCTAATCACAGGGTTGTACACTTGAAACTAATATAATATTGTGTGTCAACTGTAATTTATAATAAAAGTGGGCAATAAGCAGATATTGGAGAGTAGACATTTGGTGATATAAGTTAATGAAATACCAGAACCCTTAGTAAAAATTTACCTATGTTAACTTTGAAGACAATCTGTATACCTGTTAAGCCAGTGTCTCTAAGGGAATTGTCTGGTGAGAAAGTGTTAGTGAATATTGACATTCACTGTATTTAACACAGTATTTCAACATGATGAGCATAGATGAGAATTAGCAACTGAGTGGTTTGAAAGCAAAAGTAAAAGAAAATAATTTACAAATTTAGGGCCTCAATAGATTTAAAAACCCACTGCTTCTAAATATCATCTAGTAGGATATAGCATAGAGAACTGTTTTTACCATTAAGACCCAGCCTTGGGTCAAAGATCAGATAAAAGGTGGCTTTCTCTTGTTCACACTTGATAATCTCAATGTTGCCTGCAGTGAGATGAGAGAGAGAGAGCATGGAGACAAGGAAGTAGATGTCAAGAATACTTTAGACTTGTGTATAAAAAGAATTCTCAGTATATTTCTGGTATATGTAATAATTGGAGCCAAATAACTTAAAATTCAATGGATATTTTAATGAAACTATATTGATAAAGATTCTCTGATGTCAGATTTTAAATGTGTTTGAATTTACTAGTTATAAAAGAGTGAGACTCGCAGACTCACTCCCATAGGAAATTAGTTGCAAACATTTGTACAGATTCCAAACAAGGTATGCTCCTCATCTACTTTTCAGATATGTCCAAGGTTATCTTATTCCTGAGTAATTATTAAATTTTTAGTGTGGGGTTGTGGAGTAAGCAGATAGTTAGCTTTTATACTGGACCAAGAGGAGCCACATCCTATCCTAGTAGAGATGATTGAGCAACACAACATCTAAAATTTCTGGTCTTTTAGCTGGATGCAAAGACTAGATGGAATTTGGGGTCTTCTTACTTGGGGAGAAGAAAAAGAGTGTTCTACATGTGAAATAGGAGCAAAAGCATATGTGAAGACACAATGTGGCAGAGAAAGCCAATGGGTTTCCTCCTTTTAAGATCGGAAAGGGCTTTCCTGTAGGTTAGGTTGGAACCTAGTTCCAGTCAATGGAGTATGAATGGAAGTAAAGTACACTGCTTCTAGTCCTGACACATTAAAAGACTGTCTGATACTATCCACCATCTTTTCATTATGCAGCAAGATTGGAGGTCCAGTGCTAGAGTTGAAGGTGGTGGTACAATAAAAGATGGAATGAAACAGGAACTCTGAAGAACTGCTTGAGCAGAGCCCCTTCTCTTTGTTTGTTCTCCACTAGCCAACCCAGACCGGAATGTGACATGAGAAACAAATAAACCTTTGTGTGTTAAGTGGTTGATATTTGGAGTTTGTTTTTTAAATGGTTAGAATTTTCTGTTAAATACACACACACACACACACACACAAATAACACACATACACACACACACACACACAAGATTGAAATTGGGATTGCTTGAAATATTTGAGACATGTAGTTATATATATAATAAATAAATTGATTATATTCCAAGAAATAAATTAGAAAGCCCATATTATCTCTGTCAGGTGGAGAAGAAAAGCAAAACAACAACAACAAAAAAGCCACTATCACCAACAAGCCCATAGGTGAGAAATTTACTGGGGATAGGTAATATATAATTATTTAGTAGCAAACATAACATATTCTCACTCTTCCTATCAGAAAAACTCAATATAATCATGGACAAAAATACAGAGAAGCTCCAGGTTGAGCTTTTGAATTTGATAGAATAATCTAGCACATTCAATGATAGGTTAGAACCCAGCTAAATTCTCTATATAAAGGAGTTCTTTCTGAATAAAAAATAAAAGGAAGGCAGAAACACAGTATGTCATGTAGGCCAAATCTATTATAAGGCTATTGTAAAAATTAGCAAGTCTCTGAAATCTAGTGCCTAAGAGTTCTAGGTACTCAAGAGAAATGGGAAGACCCAGCCAGGAAGTAATATGAATGCTAGAGAAATGTGGAAGGCTACTTGTCAACGAGGTTTTGGAAATGCCTAGGTCATGGGGAATAGCCAATATATAACGATGTTCCATGATGATAGTTCATATGATAGACTGAAAAGTGGGAGTGTAGGGGATAGAAGAGCTCAAAGAAATGCAAGTGCTCTTTGGGAGCTTCTGTAGTAGAATCTAGTCTAGAATAGGATTTATATGTATAGACAGGTTTTTGGATTGGTCACTGATTTTTTTTTTTAATGTTGTTTCTCCTATGAATATCAGTTTGATGGAGATCACATTTCTGTCACCAGGAATAGGGGTTGGCACAGGGAAGCTACTCAATAAGCATTTATTCAGTAAATAATAAATATATTGTGTCATGCCTCAGGCTGTATTTTAATATGTGTAGTTGTTTTTTGTTTGTTTTTTGGGGGGTAGAGAGGTATCTCAATGTTAAAAAAACAAACAAAAAAACCACAACAACAAGTAAATTTTTTTCAGTAATTGAATCTGATATAATCTATACAAAACTCTCTCTCTCTCTCTCTCTCTCTCTCTCTCTATATATATATATATATATATATATATATGTAATATATAATATATATATATATTAGAGGCCCGGTGCTAAAAATTTGTGCACTCGGGGGGGGGGGGGAACCTCAGCCCTGCATGTGCCCTCTCCCAGTCTGGGAGCCCTCGGGGGATGACCACCTGCTGGCTTAGGCCTGCTCCCCAGGGGATTGGGCCTAAGCTGGCAGTCAGACATCCCTCTGGCAGCCCGGGAGCCTCGGGGGATGTCTACTTGCCATCGGGGAGCAGGCCTAAGCTGCAGTCGGACATCCTTAGTGCTGCTGAGGAGGCAGGAGAGGCTCCCACCACCAACACTGTACTGGCAGCCATCAGCCTGGCTTGTGGCTGAGCAGAGCTCCCCTGTGGGAGCTCACTGACCACCAGGGAGCAGCTCCTGCATTGAGTGTCTGCCCCTGGTGGTCAGTGTGTGTCATAGTGACCAGTCATTCCCAGTCTTTCTGCTGTTAGGGTCAGTTTGCATATTACCCTTTTATTATATAGGATAGAGGCCTGGTGCATGAGTGGGCTGGTTTGCCCTGAAGGGTGTTCGGATCAGGGTGGGGGTCCCCACTGGGGTGCCTGGCCAGCCTGGGTGAGGGGCTGATGGATGTTTGCAGGCTGGTCAAGCCCCCCCAGTGGGGACCCTCACCCCATGGAGGTTTGGCCAGCCTGGGTGAGGGGCTGATGGCTGTTTGCAGGCTGGCCACACTCCCTTTAGGGTGGGGGGTCTCCACTGGGGTGCCCGGGCAGTCTGGGTGAGGGGATGAGGGCCGTTTTCAGGCTGGCCAAGCCCCCCGGTGACAGAAGCTCCCAGCCTCTCCTTTTTTTTGAATTCTGGGATTTATTTGCCTTCTATAATTGAAACTTTGTAGCCTTGAGAGGAGCTCAGAGCCAGCCAGGGCGGGTGGGAGGGAAGCTTGGCTTCCTCCATCATTGGGGCAACCAAGCCTCCTGCTTGCTCCAGCTCTGTGGCTGTCTGCTGCCATCTTGGTTGGGTTAATTTGCATATAGTCGCTCTGATTAGCTTGTGGGTGTGGCTTAAGGCATAGCAAAGGTATGGTCAATTTGCATGTTTGTCTTTTATTAGTGTAGATAAAAGCCTAAGCGACCATATGACTGAATGACTGGAATGACTGGAACAACCAGTCAACCAGTCACTATGATGTGCACTGACCACCAGGGGGCAGATGCTCAATGCAGGAGCTTCCCCCTGGTGGTCAGTACATTCCCACAGCCAACCTCCCATGGCCGGCCAACCTCCCCCAGTTCCTCCCCCAAGCCAATCGCCCCTGTCCTCCCTGGCCAGCCATCTCTGATCTGCCCCAATCAGGGCTGGCCAACCTCCTGCAGTCTTCCCCCCAACCATCAGCCCCTGATCAGCCTGGCCCCAATTGGCCTCGCCCCGATTGGGACTGGGTGAGATGCCCCTGATCGGCCCTGGTTGCCAGCCAGTCCTAGGGATCCCACCCATGCACAAATTTGTGCACTGGGCCTCTAGTATTTATTATAATTAGGGGGAAAACTACACCAACTTTATTTTTGTTTTTTTACCAGAATATTTACGTAAGAATGGAAATCAGATGGCTTATTACAGAACCACACTGAAAATTTATTATTGTTCTATAAATCGTTAAAGAATGTATTTCTTTACTTTAGCTTGAGTTTTTGAAATGATAATTTATTGAAGCTTTTTCTAATATTTGATTTTTATTAATTGTTTTTTTTAAAGTCCTCACTAACAGTATACTATGGAACTTCCTGTCCCTCACCACTTGCCCACCCCACCCCCACCATGCCACAGGACCAGATTTCTTCTTTCTTAAATTAAAAAGAAAAACAAACAAATAAAAATAGTAACTACAAACTACATTGGTAACTGCTTAAATGTTAGAACATTTGATCAATCAAGGCATTGTGGATGTGGTAACACATATATCATTGCCTTTCTTGCTATTAATGGGATTCTAATTAGAATAATCGGTTCTAATTAGTATGCTGTCATGTAGCAATCTAATAAAATACTGTGTCTAGAAAAATTGATCTGGCCTTGATGCTAATCACTCTCCTAGACTCTAAGCTTTATAAAAATAAGAATTGATTGCTTCCAGGCAACCTAAGTTCTTTTTTCCTTTGTCTTCTCTTGATTTCTTACACACAGTCTTCTACTTAACTGGTCTCTTAAATAATATTGTGTTCTCATTCTCAATTTATTTTAACTACACTTTGGTCTTCGGTGAAACTTGAAAAGAGAAGGGCTTTATCACTTGTCAGAGAAAACATCCCTCTGTTAAGCTTTTCCTTCAAGGAATGTATCAGATCATAGTCCCACAATCCTGAAGGCTGGCTCAGAGTTAAGGCTAACAGTGAGACACAGGTCAGCCTCTGCAGAAACCAAAGTCAGGCAGAGCAGGGGCTGTGGCTAGACTCAGAGTTTCATGAAGATAACATGTTAACATTATAAAAGAAATAACAGTTTTCACATGTAATTTTTTTACTTCTGTTTTCTCAAAACAGCATGGTGTTTTAAAGGTAAAATAAATTAATATTTCTAAGAATTAGGTAATTCATTGATATTTTTCTTACTGCTATTTAAACTTTTTAAAAATAAAAATAATTTGAGGTAACATTTTCTTTTCCTCATAAGGTACTTTGAACACATATTTTGAAGACTGACACATTTTAGATTCATTTTTAGCTCATTAAACCTGCATCTAAGCTTTTTTATGAACATGTGTTTGAAAATAAAATTTAAATAAATCTTCTTGCTTAAAAATAAATTGTAATATACCTTAGCTTCCTTCTTTTTAAAATCAATTTATTTTAAAAGTTGTTTTAAATCCAAAGGCAGGTAGGAATGAATTCAAACCAAGATATGTCTTGATCTTCATAAAAGTTTCTTTCCATTATATTAGTATAAAAATTGATTAAGACATTAATGATCTTAATGATCTAAAAATTTATTTTCCCCAGGAAGTAAGTAACTCTAAAAGTTCCTAAAATTCCTATATAATGTGTTATAAGGTTATTGGGGACATATTAATGGTTTTATGCATGATTGACTCTAGGAATCCATTAATTTTACCCTGTGGGTGAGGTTACAGAAAAATTAAATGAAAGTTATATTGAATCACTGATCTATGCCCTCAACCAGTGTTTCTCATGGTGTGATTTGGCACACTGTACCAAATAATCCATAAACTATTTGTTACCTGTGCACAATGAGATAGAAGCTTATGCCAGAATGAAAATTGTTAGGGTTTGGCCAGAAACATAGGCTGTGAAAGATCACAATTAAGAGAAGAGATTCAGAGAGGAAGTTACCAGTACATTTTACTTTCCATGGAGGGGAAGGGCCAAGTACTGCTAGTCAATATGGGGGAAGAAATAAATGGTAGGGGTTTGTGTTTGTGTTGAAGTTGAGCAGACATCAGTGGCGTCTTGAAAAGTTAGTTTGTTTGCTTTTCAGAAGACGGGAGGTGTCTTATCAGAATTTTCCTAAGCCTGTAAAACACGCTTAGAGAAAAAGTTATGAGAAGGTCAAAAGAGGCTTGTTGGAAGGGGAGATGGAAGGGAACTTTCTACTAACTAGAGACTCCTTGGTATAAGTATCCCCGAGTTCTGAAGACAGCAGGGAGGAGAAGGGTGCAAGAAAGTAGCCTAGTGATTAGTTTATCTTGTTTTGAAATTGGAACAGAGGCCCTGTTTCAATCAGAGGGGCTAAGAATCTTGGGGTTTAATTACCAGATTCTTCTCATAAGAAGGTCACAGTAAAAAAAAAAAAAAAAAAAAAAAAAAAAAAGGCCCTTTTTCTATTCTTACAAAAATCACCTAAATAATTGAGCACATTGTTTGGGTCAGCTGACATTTTTTTTTTTATAATAAGACTTTATCAATGAAGGAAGCATCAAATTGAATTATATTCTGGCACAAACTCCTTATTTCATCATGGATTATTACTTTGAGTAGCCCTGATGTAGATAGTCTGGTCATATTGCATATATAAAAGATGTTTTCTTCTATAAGTATTTTCACAGATCATAAAATAATGATGTAGGAGAAAGTTCCAAATTTTCTGTCTTTATCTAGAAGTTTTACTCTGTTTAAAACATATCATTTGTTGTAGTATATTCTTTTTAACCACACTGAAATTTTTCTGTTGGAATGTTGAGGGAGCAATATTAGGAAAGAATATTGTTTATTCCAGTTTATTCAGCAAAGAATATTTGATTGATAACTTGGAAGTAAAGTGAAAAAGTATGAATTTTTCTTGAAAAAGCCTGTAAACAGTCACCAAAATGTAAATAAAAATTTGAAATAGACTATTTTTTTAAGCAAATAAAGAATATGTGGAATCTTACAGTCAAAGAATCTAGAGGGGACTTTATATAAGTGAGATTCAAGGCACCCAAGCATGGGATGTCTACTCCAAGCTCTTTGAGAATGAGGATTCTGCTTTTTCCACTGATGAATCCCTCATTGCTTGGCCTGGTCTTGCTTGCTTTTATTACTCCTCACCAATGCATGGCAGTAGGAGCTTAAAAGGAACCACTTGGAGAATGTCTCCTATATCTTTTTCAATTCTGTACTAATGTGAGACCTACCTTTGGTGAGAAAAGAGAGCTAACTAGTTGATCTGCCTATGGATTAAGGGATCACCTGCCCTCCCAGAATTTTTCAAGGAAGTGAGTGTTTCTTAGTTTAGATATGGGTCATTTGGAAAATAAACAGCTGCTCATTATATTAAACCAAGAAGTCTAATTAGAAGAGCAATGAAATCCCAACAGAAAGAGCATTTTGGTGTAGACTGAAGAAAACTAAAGCTGAGCAAGGTGTTGCTCACTGTCAGAGTAAATGTTCAAATTTGAGCACTGTAGGGAAGAGATCCCCAGTGAGGAAAACATAATTCTCTGCAGACTTTTGAAAGCAAACACTCAGCTCTGAATGTCCAGAAAGCCCAGAAAGAATCAAGTGTAAACAGCCTGGTCAGAGAAAGTTTAGTATCAGGCAAATATGACCTCTTGGGACCATCATATGTGTCCTCACCCCTTACTTTTCTACAAAGAAACTAATTGGTAGCCTGGTGATGATGTGATGATGAGGGTGGGAGGGCTTGAAAGCTAAAAGTGTGTGTTATAGTCCTTCAAACCCCATTCCTCTATGGACTTCCCAAGCCTAAAACTGTCAGGAACCAAGGAAGGGTAGAAAGTTCTATAAATTTTGAAGATCACATATGAGTGGACAACCTCAGCCAGTTTGGCTCAGTAGATAGAGTGTTGGCCTGAGGACTGAAGGGTCCCAGGTTTGATTCTGGTCAAGGGCATCTACCTCCCTGGCCTAGGCCCTGGTCATGGCTTATGTAGGAGGCAACCAATCTATGTGTTTCTCTCACATCGATATTTTTTTCTCTCTGTTTTTCCCTCTCTCTTCCACTCTCTCTAAAAATCAATGGAAAAAAATTTAAAACAATAAAATAAAATAAAGTGATTCCTGATAATTAAAACAAAATGTGATTGGATATTTTGACTACTAGAATGAAACTACATGGCTAGAAGTAACAAGTGTAATATTGTGATTTATAATAAGAAATATATATATTTGGTCTTCTACTGTTTCCAAGGGTTTTAGGTTCTAAGTGGGTGGAGCTATAAAGCTATCTATACTAATAATAGAGGCATATGCAAATTGTCTGGGACACCATCACAGTAACAGTAACAATGAAACAGCAGGCTGTGTGGGGCAACCAGGCTGGCAGGGGGGCAGTTGGGGCGACCAGGCTGGCAGGGGAGGAAGTTAGGGGTGATCAGGCAGGCAGGCAGGTGAGCAGTTAGGAGCTAGCGGTCCTGGATTGTGAAAGGGATTTCTGACTGCCGGTTTAGGCTAGTATCGGGCCTAAACCAGCAGTCAGAAATCCCTTGAGAGGTCCAGGATTGGAGAGGGTGCTGGCTGGACTGAGGGGACCCCCACCTCTGTGCACAAATTTCATGCACTGAGCCTCTAGTCTTTTATAAGGTTAATGAGGTGGCTTTTGTAAAGCTCCTAGGTAACCTAAAAATGTAGGATAGTCACAGGGAGAACAAACCTTGTGATGAAAGGATTTGGACTTCCAGTCCCATCCCCTGATTTCTGAGGAGGGGAGAGGAACTCTAGATTGAATTCAATCAACAATGACCACTGATCAATCATGCCTCAATAATGAAACTTCAATAAAAACTCCAAAGGACAGGGTTTGAGAACTTCTAGGTGGATGAATACATGGATATTTGGGGCTCCATGTCCTTCCCCAATATCTTGTCTTATAGGTCTCTTCCATCTGGTTATTCTTGAGATATATCCTTTTATAATAAACTGATAAGGTTATAAGTAAAATGTTTCTTAGAGTTCTGTGAGCCACTCTAACAAATTAATCAATCCCAAGATGGGAGTCATTAGAACCTCCAATCTATAGCTGGTGGGTCAGAAGCACTGGTTACAGCCTACATTTTCCTTTGGTGACTAAAGGAGTTGAGGGTGACTCTTGTGGGACAGCCCTAACCTGTGAGATTTGAGGCTATCTCCAGGTATTAGCGTTAGAATTGAGTTTAAATGTAGGACACCAAGCTGGTATCTAAGAATTGCTTGTTGGAACTTGGCACAGAATCCTACCTACCAGAGAAATTTTTATTATTTGAACATTAGAGAGAAATAATATAAAGTGTACCTCAGATTATATCTAGAGATAGAGAAATGAGGAGTTCCACAAAATGGGTGATTGTATAGCAGGGGAGAAAAATAAATTTGTGTTTAATTTCGCATCCCAAATCCTGCTTATTCCATATACTGGTTAGGAAAGTTATTTTATATTGAACTGAATTTTTAACAATAAGAAAAAGACACTTTTGCCTTAGTTATTAAGTATTTATTATTATTATTATTATTATTATTATTATTATAATATTGTGCAGAAACTGCTTTCTATTATTACAAAACACTATGCTTGTTCTCCTTTAGGGAATGTTTCACTTGTTGGACCCTTTGTGTAGAATTCTGGAGAGGCATCTTTATATTCTCAGTCCAGCATTTAATTACCCCCCAAAAGACTAATCAAACCTCATTTTTTTACTCTGATGTGGTAACTGGCAACATTTAAGATTGTGGATAATCTGATAGCTTAAGGTCTGAGGTTCAATACTAAAGATAGTCCTTCATTGACCCATGATAGATATGTAGCATTAAAGAAAAAATATATACATTTAAACCACTGAAATTTTTCACTTGCTTTGTTTCTTTGTATATTATTAATTGATTGTTACTGTAACATTACTTCCTCTGGGACACACTAGGTCATGCAAAGAGACTGGCTGTCATCCTAACTGAAATGAGAAAGGATTTTAAGGCAAAAATAGACATTCCTGCCCTGGCCAGTGTGGCTCAGACGGTTGAGTGTCTTCCCATGCACCAAAAGGTTACTGATCAGGGCGCATGTGTGATACCCTTTAGGGGGGAGTGCAGAAGGCAGCCGATTGATGTTTCTCTGTCACATTGATATTTTTCTCTCTCTCCCCCTCTCCCTTCTTCTCTCTCAAAAATCAATGCAAACATATTTTTAAAATAGAAGTGCTTTTAAAAATTATCATTATTTGATTTTAAATTATAAAATATATTTTTGTCTAGTGTGTAAATGGTATATTGTAAGAAGGCGCGCGCACACACACACACACACACACACACACACTACCGTACATAGAAAAATAGGTGGCTAATCAGTAATCCAAGCAATAGATTCTGCTGCCTGTAACTGAGACGATAGCTATGGAGAAAGTAGAGATAAGATTGAGAAAATTGTGAATATTCATGGTATGTTCTAGAGATAAGCTCAGCAGAACTTATGTGGGTGTAACAAAAGTGAATAAACTTAACTTTAAGAAACTGGGTAAGTGGTGCGGTGCACTAATAAGAAAGAATAGGTAAGGAACAAGTTAAGAGAGATTGGGATTTAGAGTTTCTTTTGGATACATTTAGTTTGAAGTATTTGATTTCACAATAAAGATGTCAAGTTTGTTTTTGGATCCAGTTTACTGAAGAAGTCATAATTGGGAAGTTAGAATATATAGCTCTAGGACTGTATCAGATACAAAGGAAAGGTAACTTTATAAGATATATAGGGCCGAGACTAATTTTTGGACAAAATTTGTAAGTTGGATAAGAAAGAAGATAATTAGAAGATTGGAAATAAGTGGCCAACTAAATATGAAAAAAGTCAATGGAGTGATTATTTCATAAATATTCAAAAATGCTTTCAAAGAGGGAATGTTCAATGTGTTTAAAGCAGATGAGGAGTAAAAGATTAATGACTGGGAAATAATCTTGGTGTTTTGGAAATATCCTTAAATCTATGACCTAAAATTGCCTTTCATCATACATTTTTCATCATAATTATAGGATAAGCTGATGCAACAGTTTTATTTCTGTAAAACGATAATGAAGTAGATCATTTTGCTTAAACATTTTTCAATTATTCCAAAGGTATTTCTCTTAATTAGTTAATAGCAGTCATTCATTTGAAAATTTTATTTCATCAATATTCCTATCAGATACTGCTTATTAGTCATTAACTTTTAAAACATTATTCAAAATATAAGTATAATTAGCAAGATTTGCAATTTTTTGTCAATTATTGTTAGATATAACTAAAGCAAACAATGATGAAAAAGATTTTGAAACTACCAGGTAGTAGCAGATAAAATAGAATAAAAAGGAGAATTTATTTGAGAACTAATTTTATTATAGTAGTAGTGGAACATAGAGAACTTGGATAATGAGTATAAAATACTGTATACTTTCTCTTTACAATTTTTTTCCAGAAGATTGTATTTAAATTTTGGTTCTGCCTTTTAAGATGAATATTATTGATAAGCTATAAGGATTCAGATTTGAATAAATAAAATGTTGAGGAAATATAGTATGAGAAGCAATGAGAGTAATTGAGTATGAGCAAAGAGAGACTTGAGAGGGCCAAATATTTGAAAAGTTATTACAAAACAGCAATTAGACGTGTCTGTCGCATACTCTTCCCTATCACACTAAGATAAGATTAGACAGATCTATGGATCTTTGAAGAAAGAAGACAGACATCATGAAACATGGTATATTTATTTGGTAAGTTGGCAGTCAGATTCCAGTCCAAGATTCTAGCGTGTTTTCCTGGAAAGCTAAAATCCACCTTTCTCAGATTCTTTTCTAGATAAGTTTCTAAATGCACACGAGAATCTACCCCCCAAAAAATGTTGTTCATGTAAAACTTTGTAGGCAGAATTGAAGTAGATGCCATCTTCCTGCTACAGACATTGGATTTTTTTGTTTATTCCTTAAAACTGTAAATGCTCAGAAACAAATGGGTCATCACTGGGCAGCTAGACACAAGGTTTCAGGGTCTAATTGAGAGACTTGTAGTAGCCAAAGAGCAGTTACAGAGACAGTAGGACTAGCTTCCTTACTCCTGTGTAACAGCTGTGTTTCACTTAAGCACTGCACACAAATACTTCAAGCATTCTTCTTCCAAACCTCTTTTTGACCTCTTTGACCTTTTTCCACCTATAGGGGCATGATATTTGCTTTTATCAAGACAATGTGAAGAAAGTAGTATGTATCAATTCCAAGTAGAAGCCTAGAGCAATGACAATCAGCTGGTGAACAGTTTGCTTAATGAGGCAGTTATAACACTCCAAATATTCTCTGAAATCAAAGTTATTTGGGATTCACAAAAGCACCTCAGTCTCTTTTTCATGCACTATGGTACGGGGCCACAGAATAGTACATCGACTTTACATAACTTATTCTGTTGCCTAAAATTATATATATAATTACTATTTTAAGATTTGAGATGCAAACATTTTTCTAACGTACAAAAGAGAAAGAATGTGCTGTCTACTTTAAAATCAATTATCTTTGCATTCACTTTGACATTAGAAGTGGTGCTTTGATTAGTTTTCAAATTACACTCTAGACAATTATTCCATCAAAGTGTTTATTTTATTTAGATCTCTCATACTGGCAATAATCATTATATTGCATGCATACATCATAGTGATCATCTAGAGAGTTTTTCTTAATATTATCTGCTGGGTCTCTTACAAAACACACTCACCTGGATTCTTTTCAATGAGTCTAGGATGGGAGTTCATTCTGATTAGAGTATAAAATAAAATAATATGCCAATTTTTATCCAATAATAATACAAGTAAAATAATTTTGGAGAGATATATGTACCAAGATTATGTAAATCATATAAATACAAAATGGTTGATACATAGTAGTTGGTAAAAATGTAACCAAGTATATTTACAGGAGGTCAAAAAAATGACAGCAATAATGAGTAGATTCCAAAGGTCAATTTATATAAAAATAGAACAATTACATGCAGCATGTACAAAATAACAGGCAAGGAAATTGACTGAAAGGTCATACTATTTCAGGACAAAAGCATACAGAGAAATTCTTTCTACTATCAACATTCTCTAAAATTTTAGATGGAAAATAAAAGGGCTAGCTGAAATATCCCAATCAATCGTTTTATAGCAAGTTTAAATGTGATTTTCATTAAGACCTTCCTTTTCCTAATAAGTACTTTCATAAATTCAGACAGATAGATTTAGGGTGTCACAATCAACTTTGTTTTCTCCCTTTTCTTAGCTCAGCTGTTACTAAGGATGCCTTCTAATTTCTTGCCATCATTCATCTCATCTGTATCCAGTGAGTCAGTTACTATGTACTAGTATAGTAACTTGTGTCTGCATCCCATGCTATCTCAATAAGCTTGCCTTTTCTTCCACATGTTTACCAGCAATATTCCCTATCTACAAATGCAAGGCTTTTTATTTTTACCTTCCTTTAATATATTGTACTTATTCTAATCTTTCTGAAACTTGAGGAAGATAAGTAATCTTTGGGCTTTGCTCCATTTGGCACCCACATTGTAGAGAGCATGGTACATTGTACATACTAAAAAATTCGTTGAATGAAAAAGAATCAAATAAAATATGCCTTATCAAATATACAAAAATACATAAATAACTATCTAGTTATTTAAATTCACTCTTAGCCAGGGATGTGAAACCAAGAATACAGATGGAATCCTATTTTAGGGTCAAAGGCTTTCTATTTTTCATTCTTCAAGATTCATGGTTGAACGTAGTAAGGCAAAGTTCCCTATTGGTCAAGAAGAGCAGTGGCATTAGGGATCCAGAAATATTGACACCATTATTATGAGCATTTGTAAGCACAAAATTGACTTTATGCATTTGTCTAATAGTGTGTTGGTGTGTTTTCAAGCACTGAAAAATACTGCCCTAGGTTAGGTGGGGTAAGACCCAGAGGCAGGTTCTATTAGGGGTAAAGAAGACTGAAGAAGGCTAAGTCATGGCCCGGCTCTAATGTAACCTATGGTTTGGAAATAAACACATAATTCTTGTAAGGGAGGAGGCATATTCTGTGGTGGGTAGGATGTAGAATGGAGCAACTGTATAGAGTTCAAACCCTGTATAAAGCCCAACTGTTTCTAGAAGATATAGCCTGTGGCCTAGAACAGAAGCCTGAAAAATAAGACCTTTGGGCTTGACAAGCACAGGATTCTTGACAAGGGCCAGAGGCTTCCTCTTTTCCCAAACCTCAGCAAAAGTGACAATGGCATGTTGTAAAAATATATGAGACTATTAATAATAGTGGGGGATATTCGATAAATGTTAGGATTGTAAGGAATTATGAGATGTTTTCAAATCCACACATATACACCAATATACACGTCACATATAATTATGTTTGTACAATAGTTAAATAGTTAAATAGGATATAAAGGACAACAGTATTTTCTGTGAGACAAGCATGATTCTAAGCCTAGTTTTCCCTGGTACTGCTTAGCCTCACCACTGGGGAGATTTAGTAATGTGATTACCCTAGACACAGAAAATAATTGCCTTTGTTTAGTTCAAGTCATCTATCCTCTCCTATTGACATGGAGTAAAGGATTAAAAGACTTTCAAGTTCATGGCAGAGTTTCCACTGGATAAAAAGGGATCACTGTGGTTCGTGGATGTGGCAGTCCTGCAGTCCTATGAATACTAGCTGGTGCCTGGAGTGCACTGATGTCATGCACAGGTCATAGAACACTGCTGAAGCCATAGTGATGATTTGCATCGTAACTGTCCTGGTGGTGCCCTAGGCACTGGTCAGAATAGTGATTGGTGAGGGAGAAGTCTCTCAAGTGACTTGTTATTAATTGTATTTTGTTTATATTAATTGTACTTGTTTTAATTTGATTCTTTGTCATCATCAACTTATACACTGGGAGTAGAGTTTGGGGAGAAAGGTACTTGATTTGAGTGACTCTTTACAGAGTTGAACCATGAAACATAAAGAAAAAAAGAAACATCTGGAAAGTAAGTATTTCATCAAAACTGCAAGTATGTCAAGAGGTATGTGTTAAGCACATTCTCAAGGCATAGGGTAATCAGGTAATATTTTCTAAAGAAAGGGGGAAAGAGAATTTCTAGTTGAAATGAGGAAGGGAAGGAGAGAGGGAGAGATGGATAGATGGGGAGAGAGTTATAGAGGGAGAGGAAGGAAGGGAAAGAGGAGATATAAAGGAAGGGAGGGGGAATGGGAGAGAAAGTTTGAGAGAGAGAGGGAGACAGGAGATGGGGAGAGAGCTATAGAGGGAGAGGAAGGAAGGGAAAAGGGGAGAGATGAAGGCAGGGAGGAGGGTGGGAGAGAAAGTTTGAAAGAGAGAGAGAGGGAGACAGAAAGAGAGAGGAAATGAGAAAGGATAAGGGGAAACAGAGAGAGAGGGGGGAAAGGGAGAAACAGGAAATAACTTTGAAAACTTAAAACTGGTTTTGTAACAAGAGTATAATTTCAGAAATGTAGACTATTAAGATGTAAATGTGGGACTCCTATGTGAAATGTAAGAAAAAATGGTATGCACAAACACACAAAAACACAAACAAAACACTCTTTAACAATAATGGTTAAAGTAAAGAAATAATTTGGCTCTTTCTGGGAGAAATGGAAAATTGAAATAATTTGGTTACTATGGAGATTAAAAGTAAACAAGTAACCACTAAGCAGAAGAACCATTGTTCAGTGGTGGGAGGGTGACAGATTGGAGCCAACCCCAAAGTTCCAATGGGAGCTCACAGTCTAAAGAGGACTGATATTTCTAACTTGTTTGGGATTTCTGCATCCTCCAGTGGACCTTCAGAAAAGGCTGTCTTCATTCCACTTTCAAAAACTATCAGTGCATGTTTAGAGAGGTTACTAAACATAAACTATGAGACATTCAAACTTATTCACACACACACACATATACTAGCAGAACATAAATAAGTCAGAGAAAAATATAAATTAATCCAACATAATTGCTCATAAGTTAGGTACCCGTCCCAATTTTTTCTCTCTCACAAACACAATATTTCTACCGCATTAGAATAGATAAGCCTTTAGTGTAGCGGTTCTCAACCGGTGGGTCTCGACCCCTTTGGGGTCGAACAACTCTTTCATAGGGGTCGCCTAAGACCATCGGAAAACACATATATAATTACTTATTGTTTTTGTGATTAATGGCCATGCTTAATTATGTTCAATTTGTAACAATGAAATTGGGGGTCACCACAACAGAAGGAACTGTATTAAAGTGTCGCGGCATTAGGAAGTTTGAGAAACACTGCTTTAGTGACTGATATACAAATGGATCTATTTCTTGCTTATATGAAAAATCAGCACATGTGTGCAGGCCTCAAGGCAAGTCTCTTCCATGAGATAATTTATGGGCCTGAGCTGAGGTGAACTTTGTTATCATTAACATGCAGCTTTCAAATAGAGGCCAGGATATCAACGTCCCAGTCAGCTAGGAAAGGGAGGACCATGGAGGTGCACATAGGAGGTGTGTGAGACAGTGTCTGGAAGGAAAACATGTCATTTCGTTTTAGAAACATAATCACATGGTCAAAACTACCTGCAAGAAAAGGTGATAAGTAGAATATAGTTGTATGTCAGGATAGAAAGGAGACAGAAGACTCTGTTCCATTTAAAAATAGCCTTCTTTGTGCAAACCCATGATATTTATTGTTACAGTAAATTAGAGTGCACATATAATACTTTTCATAGAAAGCCTGTTACGCTGTCCAGGAAGGTTGAGCCCATGTGTGCGTCCACTGAACTTTTCACATAGTAAACCCTTTTTATTAGTATTATTATTACATAATTTTATTGCTTATATCGTCTTTTTACTTTATATTTATTGTTTACACTATTACAGATGTTCCCATTCTCCCTTCCCCCCTTCACCTTTAGCACCTCCGCCTACGCTGACATCTTTTCTTCTGGCCTTCACAACACTGCTGTCTGCATCTATGGGTCATACATATATGTTCTTTGGCTAATCTTTTAATCTTCTTTCATTCCATCTCCCCCCTCATCCCCTCTCATATCTTTTAGTCTGTTCCGTTTCTCCATGCCTCTGTTTCTATTTTGTTTGTCAGTTTATTTTGTTCAATAGATGCCACCTGTGAGATCATATGCTATTTGTCTTTCTCTGACTGGCTTATTTCACTTAGCACAATAATCTCCAGGTCCATCCTTGCTGTTGCAAAAGGTATGATTTCCTTCTTTTTTATATGACTGCATAGTATTTCATTGATTAAATGTACCACAGATTTTTTAAAAATTTATCTACTGATATACACTTTGGATGTTTCCATATCTTGGCTATTGTAAATAATGCTGCAATGAACATAAGGGTGCATATATTCTTTCAAATTGGGGGTTCGATTTTCTTAGGATATATTCCCAGAAGTGAAATCACTGGGTCAAAAGGCAGTTGCATTTTAAATTTTTTGATGAAACTCCATAGTGTTTTCCACAGTGGCTGCACCAGTCTACATTCCCTCCAGCAGTGCACTAGGGTGCCATTTTTTCTACATTCTCACTGAAACTTGTTTGATTTATTGATGGTAGTTATGCTGGGAGATAGGAGGTCATATCTCATTGTTTTTTGTAATTTAAAAAATAAAATTTTTTTTTAGATAATGGAAGAGAGAGAGAGAGAGAGAGAGAGAGAGAGAGAGAGAGAGAGAAAGAGAGAGAGAGAGAGGGAGAGAGAGAGAGAGAGAGAGAGAGAGAGAGAGAGAGATGTTGTTGTGAGAAACATCTATAGGCTGCCACCTGCACACTCCCCAAATTGGTATCAAATCTCCAACCTGGGTATGTTCCCTGACTGGGAATCAAATCCAACCAACTGAGCCACACCAACCAGGACTTGTTGTGGTGTCTCTGAGCATTTATCTGATGATTAGTGATGTAGAGCGTATTTTCATATGTTATAGGCCATCTGTATGTTCTGTTTGGAAATGTGTCTATTCCGGTTTTGCCATTTTTAAATTAGGCTTTATTCTTCCTGTTTTTAGTTTTAAAATTTATTTATATATTTTGGAAATTATCCCCTTTATGTGATGTAACATTGGTAAATATATTCTCCCATACAATGAGTTCTCTCTTCATTTTGTTAATTTTTTTTCTTTACGAAAGCTTTTTGTTTGTTTAAAGGACAGATAAATACACAAAAAACAAACATGGACCACATCTCTATATGTCTAATTTCTCAGCGAATTTGCAGCACAGACACAAGGCAGTGGCCTAACTCCAGGCTGGAAAGCATGGGCAGCTTCTTCTTCAGATGACTTATCCTGCATCTCTTTTAAAGACAAGCGAACTGTCCTGACAATTTTGGCTCAGTGGATAGAAATTTGGCCTGTGGCCTGAAGGGTCGCAGTTTCAATTCTGGTCAAGGGCATGTACCTTGGTTGTGGGTATATCTCCAGTACGGGGAGTGCAGGAAGTAGCTGATCAATGTTCCTCTCATCGATGTTTCTAACTCTCCATCCCTCACTCTTCCTCTCTGTAAAAAAAAAAATTAATAAAATATATATATATTCAAAATATATTTTATTGAATTTTTACAGAAGGGAAAAAGAGAGATAGAGAGTTAGAAACATTGATGAGAGAGAAACATTGATCAGCTGCCTCCTGCACATCTCCTCCTGGGGATGTGCCTGCAACCCAGGTATATGCCCTTGACCAGAATCAAACCTGGGACCTTACAGTCCGCAGGCCAATGCTCTATCCACTAAGCCAAACCGGTTTTGGCATAAAATATATTTTAAAAATAAAATAAAAAGACTTTAAAAAATAAAGACAGGGTAACTGGTGCTGGTAAGGTTGGACAATTGAACAGGATGCAAAGTGAGGATGGGATCTAGACAGAACCCAGAGCTGAGCTGCCTTTTTCTGCCCATTAGTTGACAGAAGGAGTGGGATGGGGAGGATAATGGTGGTAAAGTGGGACATATGTAATACTTTCAGCAATAAAGAATTGTTTAAAAAAAACAACTTACCATTACATAAAAAACTCAAATGTATATGCATCATCTTGAATGTGATCAGCAATGGAAACAATACATTCTGAGGGAAAAGCACTTACAAGGACTGGAGCAAACCTAAAGAGATCAGTGGGGAACAGTGTTCTGTTTGAGGAAATAATAGGAGAGGGACTAAGTGAATTAGAGTTTCACCAGAGAAACGTGGAAGAATATGTTCCTATGATCTGGAAAATGGCATGTTATATTACCAGGAACGTGTGAAAGCACTAATAATTTAAAACAGGGCAAAAGTGGTAGGATACTCCAGAACTGAACTTTAGATAAAGTACAGACATACACAAGTCGAAGACCCCATCACATTCATATATGTTCACAGCCAATAGTTTACATTCACAGTCATCTCTTATCAGACCTGTTTGCACTCACTCACCTATCAGTCATTTCCTTATAGTCTTCCACAAGGCATCTAAATTCTCCATGCTCCATTTTGTCTGTACCACAGAAAGATGAAATTTCTCTGACTCCTAACACACTAGATGAGTATCCTTGTTTTTAAATTGTATGGAAACTGAAGGACACAATATATGCTTTGTGTCTGGTTTCTTTCTCTCATCATTGTATTTGTATAATTTATTCATGCTGCATGTGACATCAGTTTGTTCATTCAATGTATACCATTGCGTGAATGTAATTTCTTCATTCATCATACTTTTCTGAGCAGTTGGGTGCTTTCCATCTGAATTACTTGAAAAGGTAATGTTTGGGGCATTTTATTACATGTACTTTTCAATATAGACATTTCTGTCTAGTGAATACTTAACATTTAGACTGCTAGAACTTAGCTTGCTTATTCTATAGTAGCCCATTCAGAACTCAGTTTTTCACCATTTGCTTTCTAATGCAATCTCATGTTACTGCACCCCTAATTTACACACTCTTCTCTGCACTCATGCCATTTTTTCAAAGCCCAGGATTCTTTCTGTTAGACAACTTGGTTTTCACATCCTCAAAATCTTTAATTATTTCCACACATTTTTGCAAGTACACAAATTCCACTAGCTTCAAAGATAATATTCTCAGTAATAACACTCCATATCTAAACAACAGGATATATAAAACACACACAAAAATCCATCAGGATAGGAAAGTAATGTACACACATATATGTGCTTAACATACAGGTACAAAGCACACATACCATCCACGTCACACAAAACTTATCCCATATTCAGATTTGCAAACAACAAATCAGTCACAGTAAAAATCTTAACCACCCCAGTTTTAACCAACACATTATGAACTAAACACCAATCACAATATGTGCACTATACCATACTGCTAAAAATGTGAAAAATACGTTTACCAGAAAGGTTCATGAGAGATGATGATAATCTTATACAGTTAAATAATGAGCATTGAGCTTTGTGAACAATGAAACAGAAACAGTGACATGAGGCAGTGGATGGTTAATATATTCAAAAAATATATTTTCACATCTCTATATGTAGTTCAATATAGATATCAATATAAATAGATATACATGCAGGATGCTTCATAAAACTCGCACTGCATATCTCTTAATTGTACAATTTTTCATGAAAAAATTGCATTTATATCCACATTTTAGTTCATGTATACTGTTTTCCAGGCATACTTCTGAGTATATGATAATCCATACACATCACCATAAATATCACATACAACATACCCTATCCCAAACACAGTTTTAATAAGTGTTTATTTAGACTTTAGTGTAAATGACATTTTATATGGGAAATCCATCATAATTTTTATGAAAGCAATTATCATGTGTGGTAATAATTCCTGACATGTAATGTGCACCCAACATGTAGTTTTTGAAATGGCACAGGCACCACAAAATGCCACATCTCCATGTTCTTTTTTATTCCATTACCCAGGACCCTGCAAAACTCAACAGGATGTGCCTCAGTCATTTATGGAGGCCCCAGGCTGTAGTCAAGCAGCAGGAGAAAATACATCCTCCTCTGAATCTTTCAGCTGTGTGTATCCACCATACAACCTTCCCCATCATGATGAGGATGGTAAGGAATATACAAAGGCGGGATCTGAGCTTGGTCAGGAGATGCAGCTGAGCTGCTCAGTCCAGTCTCTACTAATTTAACTTTCCCAACAAAAACAGGAAAGGGATTCAGGGCAGACAGACTAGTACTATGGGTTCTGCAGAAGTAGGCAGTGTGCCTTCAAGTACAAGGCAAGGTCGCTCAGCACACATTTCCAGCATAACAGCACTGGTACAGCTGTGGCTGAGGTAGTGGACAGTGCTGATATGTGTATGCAGATTTCCTCAGAACCTGCCCCTCAGGTGAGCACAAACTGATATTCTCCTCACACACTCACACATCTGTACTCCTTCATACCAGGTAAGTCCCTATTTCTCCTTTTAACTTTTTCTCTTAAATACACAGGACTTCATTCCACACTTGCCTTCCCAGTCTCTAGTAGCATTACCTAGATATACTCTTACCTTGATTCCTTCACACTCATCCAATTCCACACTAAATTTAAAATAATTTGCATGCACTAACACAGATAATCTGTTTTAAATCCCTCATTCTAGGTCAAACACTTGAAAATTCACGTGTCTTAAAGGAAATCAACTTTGATCTTCTATCTTTCTCATCCACAAGCTACTTCAGCCACCAAGACTTTTACCATTCCCTTTTGCCAACATCATAAACATTCATGGGATATATCCCAGAACATCCATACAACTCACACAAACATATATACAAGACTATCTCCTCATAATTATGCCACGTAAATACCTAAAATAAAGCAAACCACACACATAGTTATACCATGTAAACACCTCAAGTGAGGCATACCACACACAGAATTCTAAAATATCACACATAAATATACTTTCACTCTACATGCTCACATGTTCGTACCTCCTACAACCCTCCCCCCGCCCTTGCACACACACACATTCTAGTTTTCTTATGTTTGCAACTTTCTTTCCTAGGATTCCATCAATTACAACAAAATGTTTCCCATCTTGGAGCCCTTAATATGCCCGTGTCTCAGTCAGCACGGAAACGGAAGATCATGGAGGGGCATTTAGCAGGTTTGTATGGCAATGCCTGTTAGTGGCACATGTAATTTCCACTCATTTTTCATTTCACAAATGTAATTTCATGGTGAGAACTACCTGCAAGGAAAATTGATAAGTCAACGTAGTTGTATGTCTAGGTAGAAAGGAAACAGCAATCTCTGTTCCATTTAAAAATAACCTTCTTTGTGCAAACCCAGTCACCCATGACACATATTGACACAATGCCTATTTCTGTGCATTTAATATTTTCATGGGAACCATTTTACACATTTTATGAAGAGGGGGCTGTGTGTTCCCTGAACACGTCACATAGCGGACTCTTATTGCTTGTTTAATAGACAGAAAAATACACAGATAACAAGCAAGGAAGGCCTCTTCTTCAGACAATTTATCCTCCACCTCTTGTAAAGACAGGCTAACTGGTGCTGGTAGGGAAGGATTATTGAATAGTACACAAAGGCAGTGGGGATGTAGACAGAGCCCAGAATTGAGCTGAGTGGTTCTGCCCATAAGTCAACAAAAGGCCCCTCAGAACAAAAACTCAAACACTTCTGCATCATGTTCAATGTGATCAGCTGTGGATGGAATGCATTCCACGGGAAATCACTGAAAAGGACTAGAGCGTGTGCAAGGAGATCAGTGCAGAACAGTGTTTGAGGAAATAATAGGAGAGGACCTAAAGGGATGAGGGTTTTATCAGAGAAAAATGGAAGAGTATGTTCCTATGAGTCAGACAAGGGCATGTTATATTACAGTGAACATGTGAAGCTCTAATAACTTAAGACAGACACAAGTGGTAGATACTCAAGACTGAACTTGATGTAGAGTACAGAGATACCCAGTTGAAGATCCCTTCACATCCAAATATTTTCATAGGCCAAGTTTTACATTCACAGGCATCCAATATCAGTCGCATTTGCACTCACTCTCCCATCATTCATTTCCTTATAGTCTTCCACATGCATCTGCATTCTCTATGTTCTAATTTCCCTCTACCATACAAGGAGTTATAATTTCTCTGACTTCTAACACATTAGATGAGTATTTCTGTTTTTAAATTACATGTAAATAGAAGGGCACAATATATACTTTGTATCTGGTTCCTTTTTCTCATCCTTATATTTGTGTGATTTATTCATGTTGCATGTGATGTTAGTCTGTTCATTCTGTATACCATGCATAAATATAATTTCTTTATTGATTATACTTTTCTGAGTATTTTGGTTGCTTTGAATCTGGGATTACTTAAAAGTTGATGTTCTGAACATTACATTTCTGTTTGCTGAATGCTTAAGGGTTAGACTTTCATATTCAGTCTAATCCATTCAGAACTCCATTTTTCACAATTTATTTTCTAATGCAATCTCGTGTTACTGCACAGTGAACTGACACACTCTTCTCTGCACTCTCTGACATCTTTTCAAAGCCCAGGATTCTTTCTCTTATACAACTTGGTTTTCACATCCTCACATTCTTTAGTTATTTCCTCATACTTTGCAAATACATTAATTCCACCAATCTTACAGAGAATATTCTCAGTAATAACATACCATACCTAAACTGCATGATGTATTAAAATGCAGACAAATGCGTAACAATAAGAAAGCAATCTACACACATAAATATGTGTTGAAGTAACACACAGGCATACATACCATCCTCATTCAGAAGAAACCATCTTATATCCAGATTTGCCAACAGCAAATCAATCATACATTATTAAATTTTAACCCTTTTTATTTATTTATTTTTTACTTTTCTTCTTTTTTCATACTTTTTTTAACCCAGGTTTAACCAACAAATTATGAACTTAAACACCAAGCATGTTACATTTACTATATCGGAATATTACATTTATTAGACACAATTATGAGACATGATGATAATTTTAAACATTTAAATAATGAGCATTGATCTTTGATAACAATGAAACAGGAACAGTGACATAATAACAATTCGCAGTTAATTTCTTCAAAAATAAATATTTATCTCTTTACATATCTCTATTTATATCTCAATATACATACATATGCATGCAGAATGCTTCTTAAAACTTGTACCATATATCCACTATTGGTACAATTTTTGATGAGAAAATCGAGTTGATATCCATGTCTAGTTCCTACATACTGTCCTTCAAGCATTGTTCTGAGTGTTTGATGATCCATATAGATCACCAGAAAAATCACATACAAGACACCCACTCCCACTGACATCCACCAAACACACCATGTAATGTGTCTACTTATAGTTTGGAGTAAATGGAATTTAAATGGGAAAGTCTCCTTTACTTTTGTGAGAGTCATTGCCATGTGAAGTGCTAATGCTCGACATATAATGTCTGCACAACATGTAATCTTTTAATTGGCACAGACCCACAAAAATGCCTCATCTCAATGTTCTTTTTTATCCCATTTCCCAGGACCCAGCAATATTCAATGGGATGTGCCTCAGACTCAATCATTCATGGAGGCCCCAGGCTATAGTCAGGCAGCAGGAGAAAATGCATCCTCCTCTGAATATTTCACATGTGTTTCCTCACCATCGAAGCTTCCCCGTCTTAATGAAGATGGTAAGGAATAAACAAAGGTGGGACTTGTGTTTGGTCAAGAGATGCAGCTCAGCTGCTCTGCCTACTCTCTGCTTAGTTCACTTTCCCCTCAAAACCAGCAAAGGGCTCAGGGCAGATGACTAGTACTAAGGCTACTGCAGAGGGACCAGTAGGAAGTGTGCCTTCCAGAACAGGGCAAGGTCCCTCAGCACAAATTTCCAATATAGCAGCAGGAGGACAGCTGTCGTTGGTTTTAGTGGGCTGTGCTGATATGTCTATGGGAGTTAACTCAGAACCTTCCCTCCAATGAGCACAAACTCGGATCCTCACACACTCATACATCTGTACTCCTACATATAAACTACTAGTTGCTCAGTGCATGAAATTCCTACAAATTAAAGGGGAATTAATTAGAGGAAATATTTTAATATTGCTATTTGCTCTTTCTCTATAATAGAAGTGTCAGAGATAAAAGAAAATTGGTAAAATGTATATGAAAATTTCCCTCCTGTCAGAGTCAGGGGCATGCTGTGAGACCCAGAGTCAAGTCCCCACCTACCCATGAGAGCCTTGAAATCACGCAAGACCCAGACCTGGCTGGTCCCACCCCCATCAAGCCCTGCAGGGCAGGGGTTGCAGCCTCAAGTCCCCTGGTGCAGCCTCAGGTCCCCCATTCTGGTACTCATGCAGGGGGCATAGTCTCATGTCCCCTGACCTGTCCTCCACCCCAGCCTGGCTAATAGGGCGCAAGGGCCTGAGGGTGAGAGGGTGTAATGACCATTTGCATGTTAGCTCTTTATTATCTAGAATTGCCCCATTTCTCCTTCTGTTCACTTGTTCTCTCAAATACACATGTCTTTATCCACCATCTCCAATAGCATTACCTAGATATAATCTTACCTTCATTTCTTCATACAATCGTTTTCAAACTCACCCATGTACACACTAATTCCCTAAATAATTCAGATCCCCATCACGCAGATAACATGTGTACATCAAACTCTAGAAGACTTTCATGTCCTGAAGGAATTGAATTTTCGTCTGCTGTCTCCTAACCATATGGCACTTCAGCCACCAGCCTTTCAGACCTTCATGAGCTGAACATTCTGAGAACTCAAATACACCTTCACTAACATTCTCAGTCTCACAATCTCATAGTAATACCCGGTACCTTTCCTGCACTACTCACATGTGCTGTCATAACACATAGCAAACATGCACACACTTGTTAGCCATCGCCTTTAAGCAACATCAAAAAACATTCCCAGATATGTCCCAGAGTATAATACAACTCCACAAGTACATACATATAATCCTACATTCTCGATCCCACATAGTTATAACCATGTAAATGCCTAAGGTAAAGCACACTAACACACAGAATTCTGAAATATCTCATAGATGTACTTCTCCTGCTCCCGTAGATCATGGCCATCAGACCTCCTACAGCTGTCACACAAACCATTCTAAATTTTTTTTATGTTTGAAATTTTCTTTCCTAGGAATCAAGAAGAGACCTGTACCCAAGGACTTGGTGGAAACGAAGAGTTGCTCTGACTATTCATTTACCTACAGTTCTTCACCTCCAGCTAGTAATAAGGAGCGCTTTATGTCCTCAGTACATGGGACAGATCGAAGGGTCATGAAAGTTTACTATATGCATGTACAACTGAAAAGGGGTGTGGCTGCCTTGTGCGAGACAGAGGAAGGATGGGAGCCTCCCTCAAAAAAGACCAAAATGGAAGAAATGACCTATATTGAAGAGGTCCATAAAGATGTCCCCCTCTCTCACATGCCTGGGAAGAATCTCCCAATTGACCCGGAGCCCAGCGTAGACAGTGGAGACCAAGAGAAGAGGGAGAAGGCTGACTGTAGCCCCAGACCTCCAAATCTGGGGGGTTATCGCAGGGTCCCATTGTGGAAGGTCCTGCACAGAGGGTTCAGGTGCATGGCTTGCTGTCACGTATTCCCTAGCCTGGCGCTCCTTCAGGCGCATGTGGAAAATGGCATCAGGGAGGGCTTCAGCTGCCATGTGTTTCATCGAGCCATGGCTTGTATGAAATACAAAAGCCTTAAGAGGAAGAACAAAAACTGATGAAAGCAACATTACGTTGCCAGGAGGAAAAACATTTTGACACGAAGACCAACTTGAACAACTAAACAGACTTTTTCTCAGCCCTAAAAGAGAGGAAGTGAAGCAGGTTAGACTCCACCTAGGAGGCTTCATTCCCTTCAACAGACACAGTATCCAACCTTTTTCCATTTCTAGCAACACCATCTCTGCGACCACACCACCCATCTGAGCAGACAACCCCGTTTAATGCTAAGCCTGAGGGACCAGAAACAGAACACACCATCCCAGATACTGCCTTACCCTCTCTCCTACTTCTTTTATTATACCCACACATATACCATCCGTAACCATGCTTGATGCAAGAGTGTAGACACTGCAGGATTTAATAGTACAGATTCTAATACCCCTCCCCTGCACTGACTCCTGCATTTCCATGAAATTGGTCTTTTAAACAACTTTACATACTTTTCTAAATCCTTCTTTAAATGAAGATATACCTCTTTCCAACATCTCCCTATCATATATTCACTTGCATGATTATTTGGCTGGAAGATAGATATTATTGAGAGAAAATAAAGTATTGCAGGAATGGAATCAAAAGCAACTATAACCCACCCCTTACTTTCTATGTACTTGTGGGCACATAGATGCATATACACTTCTTATGCAACCATATCCATGGGGAAGGATGGAGCACAAAATGAACAGTTTCAAAATATTCTGATATGAATATATATATAGGTGTCCAAAATGACCCAGTAAGTATTTATTCTTAATAACTTTATAGGGGTAAAAGCTACCAACTTGTGAAAAACTCAAATTGCAATTATTTGTAGGTTTTTATGCTTGTTTAACTTTCCACATTTTCAAAGATCATTTTTAAATTTTGTGTTTCTACAGAGGCTCAGAAACAAAAAGAAAATTAAATGAGTTATTTAACATTCAAAAAACTATACAGGACAAGGGAAATTCAAATAGTTCCCATTTTACATGATGGTCTTTATAATTTGTAGCATTTATCCTTCTGGAATGATTAAAGCTTAAAACTGCACTGTGGCATTTTGTACAACTGTATAAACATGTATTACCTTGAAAACTCTTCAGTTTGTGCTCCATCTTTCTCTATGCAAATGCATGTATAAGAACTGCATATGCACCTGTCCGTCTACAAGTTCAAAGAAGCTAAGATATAGATTATAGTTGCTGTTGCTTTCATCTTACTAGTATTTTTTTTCTTCTTCCTTTGAAAAGAGGCTCTATTTTCTGGCCAAATATGTTGGCATGTCAGCCAGACCAGCCAAGTCATTGCTTGTCTACCTGCCTCGCATCAATGCATCTAGGGGTAAACGTCCATCCATGCTTGACCAATCTGTACCGATAACTTGGAAAATTAAATCCGAATAGATGGAGTTTGAGGGGTGATGTTGATGGTGGTGGTTAGTAATTGTTTGTCTGCAACTCCAATTAAGGTTTTTCCACTGCTAGACTTGCTTCAATTCCTCTCTTTTGAAAGACCGGGCTGTTTTACCAAATCCTCTAATTTGAAAGACCGGGTTGTTTTACCAATTCCTCTAATTTGAAAGACCAGGCTGTTTTACCAATTCCTCTGTTTTGAAAGACTAGGCTGTTTTAACTAGCCACTAAGCCTTCACACTAACTTTTCAATAAGTTCCTGGCTTTTTTCCTCAATTAGCCTAAGCCCTTTACTATTGTTTGTGGCCTAATGTTCCTTAATTGATGCAAATTAGCTTCAATATGATCATTCTTCCATTGTAATAGTTAAAATTATATAACTGAGAAAGGGGAACTCATTATATTCTGTTGATTTATATTGAATAAATAAGAGATATGCATATATTCAGTATGTATACTTGACTAATTAGAAAGTACATTAAGTAGACATAGTACCCAATATTTGCATGCATTTCTACCACCATCATCTCTAAACCATAACAGCAATATTAGCAGATAATGCCTTTTAATACCATTTACCACTTTTCTGTGGGAGAACAAAGCAGGCCACACCATCCCAGATATTTCCTTACACACTAACCAACTTTATTTCACCTCCCATATAGACCAGCCACCAATTCATGCTTCATGCAAAGAGTTTTGCATTGAGAATTCTGCATGCAGAATTCCGCATACACAATTCTGATAATACATATTGTAATACCCCTCCCCTGCATTCACTCCTCACATTTCTATGAAAGTGGTCTTTGTTAAGGTAGAATGTATTAGAGCATGGCATGCAATTGCAAAGTCATATGTATTTATCTGTTCCACTAAGAATATTGTTAAATGGGAAAAGGGAATAAAATTTCTTACATGGTACCAGTTCCTTTTTTTGGAATTTACTATTTATTCTTATTTTCTATTTGATAGCAAATATTTATAATATCTGTATATATTAAGTTTTTTATTTGTGTAAAAAATGCACATATATATTCTTTTGAGATTCAAAATCCTCCATAAGCTTGTCTTCATTTTCTTCCTCATTCCAGTATACCTAACATTAATTAAACTCCAAAATACTTTTTTTAAAATCTAGTATTTTCTACAGCAGCTACCAGAGAGTGATTAAAGTATCTAAAATTATGTTTTATGTAGTAAGGGTAGCTTTAATTTTCTACAAGTAGAAAATTGAGCCCCTTCAAACCACTCTCCCATATTACTGTGTTGTGCCTTTCTTTAAAATTCATAGTAATTTTTCTATTGTATGATTTTTATTTATTCTTAACATAGCAGTGTTTTGAAGGTATTCTCTTACAGAGAGAATGACTTAGAGTTTGCTATTTTTCATTCTTAAAAGTCAAAGGATTAATCAATGATAAAAAAAATGAGTTATTTTTTAGTAATTTTTATTACTTTTATTGGATTTATTGAGGTGACATCTATCCTATCTAATAAAAGAGAAACCTGGTATTTAGCCGTACATCCGCTACCATTCCCATTGGCTAATCAGGGCGATATGCAAATTAACTGTCAGCCAAGATGGCGGCTGGCAGCCAGGCACTGAAGCGAACAGGGGGGGCTTGCTTGCTCCAGTGAAGGTGGACTCCAACGTTCCCTGCTGCCTTGCCGGCCTCTCAGCTGCAACCCTAAGCAACTATATTGCAAACATAGAAGCTAAACAAAACCCCAGAAACCTGCTTTAGTCAGCCGGGCTTCAGCCAGCTGGACCGCAACATTGTATCAAATACAGAAGGTAAACAAAGGCCAGAAACCTGCATTCAGAAGCTGAGGCCTCAGAGCTAAAGCTGGCCCAGAATAAAAAAAAAAAAAAAAAGAAAAAAAGGAGAGGTTGGGAGCTTCAGTTAACGTCCAGCCTGAAAACAGCCCTCAGCTCCTCCGTCAGACTGGCCAGGCACCCCAGTGGGGACCCCCACCCTGATCCAAGACACCCTTCAGGGCAAACCAGCCAGCCTACACCCATGCACCAGGCCTCTATCCTATATAGTAAAAGGGTAATATGCGTCCCAGCACCGGGGTCAGCACGACAGGGGGCAGCCCCCAAACCCCCTGATTGCCCTGCACCTCTGTGTGTGACAGGTGGTGGGGCCACAACCTCCTTATCCGCCCTGCTCTGTTTGTGACAGGGGAAGACTCCCCAACCCCCTGATCAGCCGTGCTCTGTGCCTGATAGGGGGAAGCTCCCCAACCCCGTGATTGCCCTGCGGCTCTGTGTGTGACAGGGTGCGGCGCCCCAACCTACTGATTGGCCCTGCTCTGTGGGTGATAGAGGGTGGTGCCCCAACACCCCTATTGGCCCTGCTCTTTGCGTGACAGGGGGGAGCTCCTCAACCCCCTGATCAGCCCTGCTCTGTGTGTGACAAAGTACAGAGCCCCAACCCCCTGATGGGCCCTGCTCTGTGCATGACAGGGGGTGGCGCTGCAACATCCCCATCGACTCTGCCTTGAGTGTGACAGGGGGCGGTGTCCCAACTCCGCAATTGGCTGTACCCTGAGCGTGACTAGAGGTGGCATCACAACCTCCCGATTTGCCCTGCTCTGTGCATGACGGGGCGATGCCCCAACTCCCCAATTAGCCTCGCTCTGAGCCCGACCAGGGGCTGCACCTAGGGATTGGGCCTGCCCTCTGCCACCTGGGAGCAGGCCTGAGCCAGCAGGTCGTTATCTCCTGAGGGGTCCTAGACTGTGAGAGGGCACAGGCTTCACTGAGGGACCCCCTCTCACCCCGGAGTGCACAAATTTTTGTGCACCGGGCCTCTAGTCTACACTAATAAAAGAGAAAAATGGTAATTAACGTACGACCGCTACCCTTTTTATTGGCTAATCAGTGAGTATATGCAAATTAACTGTCAGCCAAGATGGCGGCCGGCAGCCAGGCACTGAAGCGAGCATGAGGCTTGCTTGCTGCGTACTCCAACGTTCCCTGCCTCACTTGCCGGCCTCTCAGCTGCAACTCTAAGCAACTATGTACTATGTTGCAAATAAAAAGCTAAACAAAACTCCAGAAACCAGCCGGACTGAAACCCAGCAGGACCGAATCATTGTATCCATGTTGTCAGCAGCGAGGCCTCAGAGCTAAAGCTGGCCCAGAATAAAAAAATAAAGAAGAAAAAAAGGAGCGGTTGGGAGCTTCAGTCACTCGCTTCAGGAAAACAGGCCTCATCCCCTCACCCAGACTGGCCAGGCACCCCAGTGGGGACCCCCACCCTGATCCAGGACACCCTTCAGGGCAAACCAGCCAGCCCCTACCCATGCACCAGGCCTCTATCCTATATAGTAAAAGGGTAATATGCCTCCCGGCACTGGGATCAGCGTGACAGGGGGCAGCGCCCAAACCTCCTGATCGCCCTGTGGCTCTGTGTGTGACAGGGGGTGGGGCCACAACCTCCCTATCCGCCCTGCTCTATTTATGACAGGGGAAGGTACCCAAACCCCCTGATCAGCACTGCTCTGTGCCTGATAGGGGTTTGCTCCCCAATCCCCTGATTGCCCTGCGGCTCTGTGTTTGACAGAGGGGAGCTCCCCAACCCCCTGATCGGCCCTGCTCTGTGTGTGACAGTGTGCGGCGCCCCAACCCCCCCCCCCACGGGCCCTGCTCTGTGCCTGATAGGGGGGAGCTCCCCAACCTCCTGATAGGCCCTGCTCTGTGTGTGACAGGGTACGGAGCTCCAACTCCCCTGATCGGCCCTGCTCTGTGCATGACAGCGGGTGGTGCCGCAACCTCCCCATCGACCCTGCCTTGAGTGTGACAGGGGGCGGTGCCCCAACTCCCCAATTGGCCCTACCCTGAGCGTGACTGAGGGTGGCATCGCAACCTCCAGATCCGCCCTGCTCTGTGCATGACGGGGCGGCGCCCCAACTCCCCAATTGGCCCTGGTCTGAGCCTGACCAGGGGCTGCACTTAGGGATTGCGCCTGCCCTCTGCCACCTGGGAGCAGGCCTAAGCCAGCAGGTCATTATCTCCTAAGGGGTCCCAGACTGTGAGAGGGCACAGGCCGGGCTGGGGGACCCCTCTCCCCCCGCCCTCAGAGTGCACAAATTTTTGTGCACCAGGCCTGTAGTATATATATAAAAGCCTAAGTGACTTGCTGACTGACCAGCCAGTAGCTATGAAATTCAATGATCACTAAGGGGCAGACACTCAACACACGGGCATGGAAACATGGAATAGACTGATGAATCTCAGAGGGAAGTGGGGAGGATGGGAAGAGATTAACCAAAGATCTTATATGCATACTAGAGGCCCAGTGCACACCCGTGGGGTCCCTCAGCCTGGTCTGTAGAGATCAGGCTGAAACTCGCTCTCAGACATCCCCCAAGGGGTCCTGGATTATGAGCGGGCCCAGGTCAGGCCGAGAGACCCCACCAGTGCACAAATCTGTGCACTGGGCCTATAGTTGGTTATTAAAATCATACAAGTTTAATGTGTAAAGCACAATGAAACAATATCTACACAATGCAGTATGTACTCATTGCCCAAAGTACCATACTATTGTCTGTGTCTATACACTAGGTTTGTGGTTGGCAAACCTCGGCTCGCGAGCCACATGGGCTCTTTGGCCCCTTGAGTGTAACTATTCCACAAAATACCATGTGTGGGCGCTCATGTACAGTGCGATTGAACTTGGTCGCCCATGCACAGAAGTCAGTATTTTGTGGAAGAGCCAGTATTTTGTGGAAGAGCCACACTCAAGGGGCCAAAAAGCCACATGTGGTTCATGAGCCGTGGTTTGCCAAGCCACAGTTTGGCGACCACTGCACTAGGTGTACCGGTTAATAAGAGCAGTTTTGTAATCAAGGAAGAAATAATAATTTCAAGTGAAACATCAAAAGTGCTGTATTCAAAGTAATGTCCATCACTAGCTACACATTGCCCCCATATTTCAGGTAATTTCTAGATACAGTCCCAATAGAACTTTTCTTGTTTTGAGGCAAACCATTCAGAGACTCAATTTCCACTTCTTCATATGTTTTGAAGTGCTGCTCAAAAAGTGTGTGTGACATCAATCAGAACAAGTGGTAATCTGAAGGAGCAAGGTCTGGTGAATACAGGGGGTGGGTTAATACTTCCCAGGCAAGATCTTTTAATGTGTCTTCAACTGGTTTTGAAGTGTGTGATGATGCATTATCATGAAGCAAAATTACTTTGCTGTGTCTTCTGGCCCATTCTGGTCATTTCACGATCAAAATGTGGTTCAAATTGATTATTGGTTGTCGGTAGCGATCAGTATCAATGGTTTCACCTGGTTTTAGAAGCTCATAATACACCACACCTTCCTGATCCCACCAAACACAGAGCATTGTCTTCTTTCCTTTCTGAAGTGATTTGGCCTTGCAGTTGATGTTGATGTTGATGGTTGACCTGGATCAACACATGATTTTGTGCATTTGGGATTCTCAAAATGAATCCACCTTTCATCGCCAGTCACATTTTGATGCAAAAAAGACTTTCTTTCGTGCCATTGAAGCAACATTTTACTGATGACTTTTCAGTTTTTCATTTGTCTTTCCTTCAGTTGATGTGCCACCTATTTTCCTTCCTTTAAAATCTTTCCCATTGCTTGTAAATGATACGAAATTGTTTGCTGAGCAATGTTTAATCTTTCTGCAAGTTGTTTTTGAGTTTGACACCCATCTTTATCCAATAATACTTGTAATTGTTGGTCTTCAAACTTTTTCAGTTGACCTGGACTTTCTTTGTCTTTCAAATCGAAATCATCACTTTTAAAGCATTTAAACCAGCATTCACCATAAGCTTCCTGAAGTATATGATAACTTTTTCTTCAAAATAAATGAATGAAAACTTCCTGCAAATGCTCTTTTTTGGCACAAAATTCAACATTTTTAAGCGTACAAATATCTATAATGTTAACACCTTCAGCAAATTTGGTATTGACGTTTTGAAGCTTGCTGTCAATACAACAAAATAGCATGCATATCAAATAGCATATATATCAACATATGTGTAACTACATCTATTGAAATGAAATCCACATTATTAACTGGTACACCTAGTATATATTTGCTTAATCAGTTCATCTTTTTTACACAGTCCCCTTACCACCCTCCCCACTGACAGCTGTCAGTCTGTTCTATGTTATGTATTCTTCTGTTTTTTTTTTGTCAAATTATTTTGCTTATTAGATTCCACATATAAGGGAGATCATATAGCCCTGTCTTTTTCTGATGGACTTTTTTCACTTAGCATAATGTCCAGATCCATCCATATTGTCACAAAAGATTTTCTTCATTTATATGACTGAGTGGTATTTCATTATGTAAATGAAATTTTTAAAAATATTTTAAAATTTATTTTTTATTTTTAAAAATCTTTATTGTTGAAAGTTATTAAATAAGTCCCCTTTCTCCCCAGTGACCCCTTCTAGCCTGTCCGCGCCCCCTACCTGAGGCTTTCGCCACACTACTGTCTGTGTCCATGGGTTATGCATATGTGCATACAAGTTCTTTGGTTGATTTCTTCCCACAGACCCACCCACCCCTGCCTTCCCACTAAAATTCCACAGTCTGTTCCATGCTTCTGTGTCTCTGGATCAATTTTATTCATCAGTTTATTTTGTTCATTAGATTCCACATATGAGATCATGCAATTCTTTTCTTTCTCTGACTGGCTTATTTTGCTTAGCAAAATATTCTCCTGGTCCCTCCACGCTTTCTCAAAGGCTAACAGATGCTTCATTTTTACTGCTGTCTAGTATTCCATGGTATAAATGTACAACTTTTTTATCCACTCACCTACTCATGGACATTTGGGCTGTTTCCAGGTCTTAGCTATTGTAAATTGTGCTCTTATGAATATAGGGGTGCAGATATTCTTCATGATTGGTGTTTCAGATTTCTTAGGATATATTTCTAGAAGTGGGCTAACTGGGTCAAATGGCAGTTTCATTTTAAATTTTTTCAGGAAATTTTATAAGTGCTTAACATAGTGGCTGCACCAGTCTGCATTCCCACCAGCAGTGTACTAGGATCCCCTTTTGTCCACATCCTCACCAAGACTTGTCATTTGTTGATTTGTTGATGGTAGCCATTCTAACACCTGTGAGGTGATAACTCATTGTCATTTTAATTTGTATCTCTCTGACGATTAGTGATTTTGAGCATTTTTGTCATGTGTCCCTTGTCCATTTGTATGTCCTCTTTGGAGAAGTGTCTATTTAAGTACTTTGAACATTTTTTTAAATTGGATTGTTTTCCTTCCTTTTGTTAAGTTGTATGAGTTTCTTATATATTTTGTATATTAACCTTTTATCTGCTGTATCACTGTCAAATATGTTCTCCCATAGAGTGGGCTTTCTTTTCCTTTTGTTGATGGTTTCTTTTCCCGTGCATAGCTTTTATTTTGATGTAATGCATTTTTTTTTGTTTTTTTCTTGGCTCTTAGCCCTAAGAGATGTATCTGTAAACATATTGCTGCAAGAGATGTCCAAGACTTTGCTACCTGGTTCGATTCCAGTCAAGAGCACATACCCAGGTTTCAGGTTCTATCCTCAGTGGGGGGCATGCAGGAGGCAGCCAATCAATGATTCTGTCTCATCATTGATGTTTCTATCTCTCTCTCTCCCTCTCCCTTCCTCTCTGAAATCAATAAAAAAGATATTTTAAAAAAATCTTCCAGGTATGCCATAATTTTGTCTGAGCAAAAAATATACCAGAGGTTTGTTTATTTGTATTCATTTTTTAAATAATTTTTTTTATTTTCAATAATTGTTGACATATCCTATATAATAATACCCTAATATGCAAATTGACTGAATGGAGGAACAACCAGTCGCTATGACATGCACTGATCACCAGGGGGCAGATGCTCAATGCAGGAATTGCCCCCTGGCGGTCAGTGCACTCCCATAGCTGGAGCACTGCTCAGCCAGAAGCCAGGCTCACAGCTGGCAAATGCAGCTGCGGTGGCGGGAGCCTCTCCAGCTTCCGCAGAAGCACTAAGGACCCCTAGGGGATATCCAACTGCTGGCTTAGTTTTGTATTTCCCCCATTGTTGTTTTAAATCACCCAAATTTGGCAATTATTTATTATCATAAAATAACCTAGATTAATATAAATTCTAGACATTGATTCTAGGTTTGGGATGTTGTGAAAACAAAACCTAATATATGAAGCATTGTCTTGGCAAAAGTGATGAGGAAACTGAGTCTGAAGATGGAGGATCCATGCTATTCATTGCCAAATAACTTATAAAATGGACTTCTGAAGGAACGTGGAAGGGTGATCATGTACTTCATGGCCTTGTATGGCTAGAGCAGTGATGACGAACCTTTTGAGCTCGGTGTGTCAGCATTTTGAAAAACCTTAACTTAACTCTGGTGCCATGTCACATATAGAAATTTTTTGATATTTGCAACCATAGTAAAACAAAGATTTATATTTTTGATATTTGTTTGATATATTTAAATACCAATCAACAAAGAAAAATCAACCAAAAAAATGAGTTCGCGTGTCACCTCTGACACGTGTGTCATAGATTCGCCATCACTGGTCTAGAGGAAGAAGATAGCAAGCAAAGTGAACATGAAGAGTACTGATTGTGGTTGGAAGACATTACATGAAAGAAGTGAGTTCAGAAAACAATTAGACCATTTAACAAACAAGAATAAAAAGAAAGAGGAAACAAATTAGAAACTTGGAGGTTTCTGAAGTTGGAAGAGGCAACTATTTCTCTGCTCCTCACTGTACGTGTAAAACTGAAAGGCCGTGAATGGCAAGAATTAAATAAGCAGATAAGCTTCATCTCTGTTACTATAATTTCTGAATGCATTAAAGTATCTCAGATTTGAGATCCAGCTAAGAATGTGGCTGAGTCAACCTTTTTTAATGTTAATTTTTAACCCATTTTTATTGATTTTAGAGAGGAAAGGAGAGGGAGAGAGAGATAGAAGCATCAATGATGAGAGAGAATCATTGATCAGCTGCCTCTTGCACACCCTCATTGGGGGGCCCACAACCCAAGCCTGTGCTCTGACCAGAAATCTAGCAATGACCTCCCGGTTCATAGGTCAATGCTTAACCACTAAGCTATGCCAGCCAGGCTGAGTCAACCTTTTAATTCGTTAAAATGTCTCATGGAAAAGAGATTGAGGTACATATCAATCCCAAAGCTACCATAATCAAGTACACAGAATCACCACTAGGTCAAAAAAGAGAGAAAGTAGTGAAAGAAAAACTAAATACTGCACATTTAAAAACAATGTCCTGAGGGGAACACTGCATTGGGCTATTAGCATGTGTTATTGATTGGAATCAAAGAGTTTACAAAATTTTCAAGAGGTTTTCCAGTAAAGGAAGCAAAGATTAAACTAAAAGTAAACTCTGACTGAAGACTTAATGCGAACATTTGGCTTGCAAGCTTATATAAGCAGGAATTGGTCTGAGAAAATTGCTCAGCCACAAAGAAAGTTATAGTTCCCCAACTCCCCATTCTCATGTAACAAGGAGGAAAATGGTAAAGAAATATTTCTTCTCAGGGACCATGGTCAGTTAGGAAGTACTTTTCCTGAGCAGTAACAGGGTATAATGAAGGAGTATTCCCCTCCCCACCAAGTAGGAAGCCCTTGGGACTTTTGAATTTCTACAGACTGGTGTCTTCTATGTGACTCCCATTCATCTACTCAAAAAATGAAAGTGCTCATTGCAATAATCCTATTTACTCCTCAAAAATGGACGTTGGAGAAAATCTGTCTTTTTAGTTATAGGTATCTGAATCAGGAGCAACCACATTTGGACCTAGTATAGAGTCTACCATAAAAACCAAGAATTCTTTGACTTTGAGCTAATTGCCACAATTAGATGGAACTTGGAGACACTAAAAGGACTATGGTAGTTATTAGTATTGATCAACAATACTGCTGATTATTATCCTTACAGGAGGTATGGATAAACTTCCCTGATGACTTGCTTTGGCTTATGAAAATAAAGCAAAAATGGCACATGTAATTTTTTGGAGAAGATATTTAAGAATATTTGAAATATTTTCTATCTGTTTTCCCCCTTCCATGGAACTCACACAAGCCCATATTTACATAGAAGTGCAAATATGACAGAGCTCATGGAAGACCACCATAAGGAGAATCTTTATGGCATACACAGGACATTTTATGAACAAGAAATAAGGTTTTATTTTTTTAACCCAATGAGATTTTGAGGTGTTCTTTTTTAATTTCTCTTTCTTTTTAAATCTTTATTGTTGAAAGTATTACATATGTCCTCTTTCCCCCACATTGATGCTTTTTAGCTCACCCCCACCACCTGCCCCAGGACCAAAAGTCTTTGGTTGATCTCTTCCCACCCACCGAACCAATCACTTCATCCTTTCCTCAGAGATTGGACAGTCTGTTCCATACTTCTGTGTCTCTGGATGTATTTTGTTCATCAGTTTATTTTATTCATTAGATTCAACATGACTGAGATCATGTGATACTTGTCTGTCTCTGCTTTGCTTATTTCACTTAGCATAATACTCTCCAGGCCCCTCCAGGCTGTCTTAAAGGGTAAGAAATCCATCTTTGTTACTGCTGTATAGTATTCAATGATGTAAATGTACTCCAGCTTCTTTATCCACTCATCTACTGATAGGTACTTTCACTGATTCCAGATTTTAGCTATTATAAATTGTGCTGCTATGAACATAGGGGTGCATACATTTTTTATGATTGGTGTTTTGGGTTTCTTAGGATATATTCCTAGAAGTGGTATCATTGGGTTAAATGGCAGTTCCATATTTAATTTTTTAAAAAATATATTTTATTGATTTTTTACAGAGAGGAAGGGAGAGAGATAGTTAGAAACATCAATGAGAGAGAAACATTGATCAGCTGCCTGCTGCACACCTCCTACTGGGGATGTGCCAGCAACCAAGGTACATGCCCTTGACCGGAAACCAACCTGGGACCTTTCAGTCTGCAGGCCAATGCTCTATCCACAGAACCAAACTGGTTAGGGCCCATATTTATTTTTTTAAGGAAACTCCACACTGTTTTCCATAATGGCTGCTCCAGTCTGTATTCCTACCAGCAGTGTACTAGGGTTCCCTTTTCGCCACATCCTTGCCATCACTTGTCATTGGTTGGTTTGTTGATGGTAGCCAATCTGCCAGGTGTTAGGAAACACCTAATTTTAATTTTAATTTGCATCTCTCTGATGATTAGTGACTGCAAATATTTCCATATGTGTCTTGGCCATCTGTATGTCCAATTTGGAGAAGTGTCTATTTAGATCCTTTGCCCATTATTAATTGCAGTTTTTCTTCCTTTTGTTAAGTTGTATGAGTTCCTTATATATTTTGGAGATTTACCCTTTATCAGATGTATCAATGCTAAATATGTTCTCCCATACAGTGGGCTACCATTTTTTTGTTGTTGATGATGATTTATTTTGCTGTGCAGAAGCTTTTTATTTTGATGTAGTCCCACTTGTTTATTTTCTCCTTAGGTGCCCTTGCCCTAGGAGATGTACCTGTAAACATATTGCTGTGAGAGATGTCTGAGATTTTACTGCCTATGGTTTCTTCTAGGATTCTTATGTTTTGCAACCTAAATTTAAGACTTTTATCCATTTTGAGGTTATTATTGCCTATGGTGTAAGTTGATGATCCAGTTTTGTTATTTTCTTTTAGTTTGTTTTGCATGTATCTGTCCAATTTTCCCAACACCATTTATTGAAGAGACTATCTAGACTCCATTGTATGGCTCTTGCCTCCTTTGTCAAATATTAATTGGGTATAATGGCTTTTGTCAATTTCTGGGATCTCTGTTCTGTTCCATTAGTCTATGTGCCTGTTCATGTGCCAGTACCAAGCTGTATTGATTACTGTGGCTTTGTGGTATAACTTGATATCTGATATTGTGATCCCTCCAACTTTGTTCTTTCTCAAGATTGCTGCAGCTATGTGGTGTATAATTTGGTTCAATATAAATTTTTGAAGTCTTTGTTCTAGATCTGTTAAATATTCCATTGGTATTTTAATAGTGATTGCATTGAATCTATAGACATATGGTAATATGGACATTTTAATGATGTTAATTCTACCAATCTATGAACACAGTATATTTTTCCACTTGTTTATGTCTTCCCTATCTCTTTTTCCAAAATCCTGTAGTTTTCCAATTACAAGACTTTACCTCCTTGGTATCTTAATTTTTTATTGAAAAGTTAAATGGGATTGTTTGTTTAGTTTCTCTTTCTGATAATTAATTATTGGCATAGATTTTTGGGTGTTAATTTTGTATCCTGTTACATTGCCGAATTTATTTATTAAATCTAGTAATTTTTTGATGGAGTCTTTAGGGTTTTCTATGTACAATATCATGTCATCTGAGAGTAATGATAGTTTTACTTCCTCCTTTCCAATTTGGATGCCTTTTATGTTTTCTTCTTGTCAGATCGCTGTGGCTAGCACTTCCAATTCTATGTTGAATAAGAGCGGTGAAAACAGACATCCCTGTCTTATTCCTGTTCTTAGGGAAATGATTTTAGTTTTTGCCCATTGAGTATGATGTTCGCTGTAGGTTTGTCATATATGGCCTTTATTATATTGAGATATGATCCCTCTATTCCCACTTTGCTGAGAATTTTTTATTAAAAATGAGTGTTAGATTTTATCGAATGTTTTTTTCTATGTCTATTGATAGGACCATGTGATTTTTATCTCTCAATTTGTTTATGTGATGCATCACATTTATTGATTTCCGAATATTATACCAATCTTGTGTCCCTGGAATAAATCCAACTTTGTCATGGTATGATCTTTTTAATATATGGTTGGATCCAATTTGCTAATATTTTGTTGAGGATTTTAGCATCTATGAGCATAAGGGTTATTGGCCTGTAATTCTCTTTCTGTGTAGTGCCATTATCTGGTTTTGGAATTAAGATAAAGTTGACCTCATAAAAAGATCTTGGAATTTTCCTTCATCCCTTATGAAGCCATCTGGACCAGGGCTTTTGTTTGCTGGGAGGGTTTTTTTTTTTATTTTATTGCTTCAATATCATTAATGTTTATTTGCCTATTCAAGTTTTCTATTCTTACTGATTGAGTTTTGGAAGATTATATTTTTCTAGAAATTTTCCAATTTCATGCACCTTTTGCAGCTTGGTGGCATATAGCTGGTCATAATACTTTTTAAAAATCCTTTATATTTTTGTGGTAGAAGTTGTTACTTTACCACTTTCATTTCTTATTTTACTTATTTGGGTCCAATATCTTTATTTCTGGATAAGTTTGGCTATAGGTTGATCAATATTGTTTATCTTTTCAAAGTACCAGCTCTTGGTTTCATTGATCTTTTGTATTTTTTTTTAAATCTCTTTGTCATTTATTTCTCTTTTAATCTTTATTATTGTCATCCTTCTACTTCCTCTGAGCTTTTCTGGTTGTACTCCTAATTCTTTAAGTTGTAGGGTTAAATAACTTACTATTAATTTTTCTTGTTTTTTGAGGTAGGCTAGAGTGCTATGAACTTCACTCTCAATACTGTCTTCACTGTATCCCATACAATTTGTTTTATTTTGTGATCATTTCATTTGTTTCCAGGAGGTTTTTCATTTCCTTCTAGATTTCAATAGTAACGCATTCTTTGTTTAATAACATCCTATTTAGGCACCATGTGTTTGAATGATTTTGAGTGTTTTTACTATAGTTGATTTCTAATTTCATTCCATTTGAACTGAGAAGACACTTGTTATGATTTCAATTTTCTTGAACTTGTAGAGACTTGTTTTGTGTCCTAATATGTGGTCTACCTTTAAAAATGACCCATATGCACTTGAGAAGAATGTATATTCTGTCGCGTTGGGGTGAAATGTTCTATAAATGTCAATTAAATCCATCTGATCCAGTGTGTCATTTAGAGTCACTGTTTCCTTGTTAATTTTTTGTCTGGAAGATCTATCCAATGAAGTCAACAATGTGTTAAAATCTCCTACTATGACTGTATTTGTGTTGATCTCTCCCTTAACATCCTCCAAAGATATTCTGTATATATATATTTAGGTGCCCCTTTATTGGGTGCATATATGTTTACCAGGGTTTTATCCTCTTGTTGGGTCAATCCCTTTAATATTATGGAGTGACCTTTATTGTCTTTTGTGATGGCCTTAACTTTAAAGTCTATTTTGTCAGATATGAGTGTTGCTACCCCAGCTTTTTGTTTGTGTGTTTGTTTCCATTTTCCTGGAAATTTTCTTTCTTTTCCTTCACTCTCATCCTTTGTGAGTTTTTTGTTCTGAGGTGGGTCTCTTGTAGACAGCATATATTTGGGTCATGTTTTTGTATCCATTCAGCTACCCTATGTTTTTTGATTGGAAAATTTTAATTCATTTATATTTAAGTTTGTTATTGATACTTATTTCTTTATTGCAATTTTAATTATTTATTTATTGTCATTTTAATTCTTTATGCCTATGTTTCTCTATATATATTTTTTTCTTCTCATTACAGCAGTCCCTTTAGCATTTCTTGCAGTGTTGGTGTGGAGATGATAAACTCCTTAGCCTTTTTTTTTTTTGTCTAAGAAGCTCTTTATTTCACCATCTATTTTTAAAGCTAGCCTCCTTGGATATAGTAATCTTGGTTTTAGATCCTTGCTTTTCATTACCTTGAATGCTTCATGCCATTCCCTCTGGATTGTAGAGTTTCTGATGAAAAAGCAGCTGACAGGCTTATGGGAGCTCCTTTATAGGTAACAAATTGCTTTTCTCTTGCTGCCTTTAAGATTCTCTCCAGGTCTTTAACTTTTGGCATTTTAATTATGATGGATCAGTTTAGGTTCTTCTTGCTTGGGACTCCCTGTACCTCCTGAAATTGTGTGCCTTTTTCCTTCATCAGGTTAGGGAAGTTTTCTACCATTATTTCTTCAAACACTTTGTCTATCCCTTGCTCAGTTTCTGCCTCTTCTGGCACACCAACTATGTGAATATTGTTATGTTTCACATTGTCCCATAGCTCCCTTAAGCTGTCCTCCAGTTTTGTTCTTTTTGGTTCTTGAAAGGGCGAGGGCTAGGCCCTCTACCTTGCCCCAGGGTAAAGGCTATGCCCTCCACCTTGCCTCAGGGTAAAGGCTACGCCCTCCATCTTGCCCCAGGGTAAAGGCTATGCCCTCCATCTTGCCGCAGGGTAAGGGCTACGTCCTCCATCTTATCTTGGCCACGTGCTTGGCAAGGAGCTTTTTCCCGGAAGTCTAAGACTCTGCTAGCCACACCCAGGAACAAGACATCGACTTGCGCCTGGCCAATCGGCAGAGCACAGTCCTTTCTCCTCCCCTTACTCCAACCCCCCCTTTAAAACCCGTCTCTAGGCGGGGTTCTGTCTCTCAGCCACTTGGCTTTCCATTGTGTTGGTGAGTCTGGTGGACAGGGAGCTCAAGCTAGCTTGAAATACAGATTCTTATGCTTTTGCATCGGATTGGCTCGCTCCCTGATGTGGTTTCTTGGGGATCTTGAAATCTGGGCATAACAGTTCTCTGATTGAGTGATTTTTTTTCTACCTTGTCTTCTAATTTACTGATCTGATTCTTGGCTTCCCCTAAGCTGATGTGTATTCCTTGCAATGTATTCTTAATTAGTTTTATGTTATTTTTCATTTTCGTCAGGTCTTTTTCATAGTTACTATATCTCTTCTCATGCTGTTATGCATCCTTGCCATCATTATTCTGAACTTTATATCTGATAAATTTGTTATCTCCATTTTGCTTAGGTCTTCTTCTTGAGAATTCTCTATTTTTTTTCCATTTGCTGTGGCCTTTTTTTGTTGGTTTTCCCTATTTTGGATGCCTGTTTGGGTTTTTTACTCTGTAATATGTAGATCTGCTACAACTCCCAATCTTGTGAGATGTTCTTTATGACTGGCACTGTGTGCCCCATTTGGAGCTGTCAGCAGTCCACAGCTTATGGCACATTTGCTGGGGTTAGTTGTGTTTGGAGAGGACCAAGATGTACAATAAGGTCTTCTTCTCCTAGCCATGGTCCAAGAATCAGATTAGGGAAAGACTCAAAGCCTCCAGAGAGCCACATCTCCCTGCAGTCTGATTGTTATTCAGTCTTGGTTACCACAGGATGGGGTGAGAAGTTTTCCTAAGGTGGTGTACTTGCTTCCACCCCCAGGTCAAAGCTTCCTGAATGTTAATGATACGAGTTAGAAAGATATCCTCTGAAGTATGAGGGAATGGCTTGGCACAGGAAACTGGTTGGCTGATTTCTGAGCTCTAACCTTAGAGCCCCAACCCCAGATTCTCCTCACACAACTTGAGTTCACATTGCCCTCCCTCTGCCAGAGCCCAAAGTGAGTGGCTACACATGAAATTTTGTGCGTTGGCCCTTTAAAAGATTGCCTGCATTTCCAACTGTCTCTGGCAGGCAGACAGCAACCCTGATGCTTTTCACAGCCAGATCTTGTGTGGGCACTTTTCTCAGTTTTGGTGTTCTGGACTTGAGGGCCCAGTTTGCGGTTTAGACTCCAGAGTTCTTAGTGGGAACCCTCCCACAGCTGAGATACTCCTCTGGAACTTCAGCTGCTGTCTGTGGGAGCCCAGCCAGCTCCTGTGCCTCTGACTTCCTAACCCCTTTTGTCCTGGCTTACCAGGGTTCTCTTCAGATAGTCTTCGGTTGATTATTCAGGATGGTTTTCTGTATTTAGTTGTAATTTTCCAGTTTGGTCCTTGGAGCGTGTTAGTGTCGCTTCTACATACTCTGCCACTATTTTGGAATCTTAAGTTTTTGTTTGTTTGTTTGTTTTTTATTGCAACATGACCTAGCCATACTGAGTAATACAACACATGTGGGGTTTTGGTCCTGAAGCCAAGTTCCAGTATGATTACTTGATTTCCCATCTCCCTGATTATGACACAAATTGCAGCTGAACAACTACGGCTAGCCTAAAATTCTGTGCTACAGCTCATCCAATAACTTTGAAAGTACCCAATACTCTATTAAATCCCTTTGTTTTAAAAATACATACAGTGTATTTTTAATCTCAATCTGGACTAATATGCCAATCAAGACAGAATACTACAGATCAAGGCCTAGGACAGAAAGTCTATACTTTGGAGATCATCTGACATAAATTGTCAGTAACGGTAAAAAATAAAAATCTTGAAATCCAGTTATGAAGACTATAGAAATAGATAAGTGACCTCATGGCATGGAAATCTAAGACTAATTTGCACTTATTTTAAAAACTAGTAGTCCGGTGCACGAAACTCGTGCACATTAAACGGGAGTTAGCTCCCTCTCCACGTGCAGGCACCAAGGTGAGGACGCAGTGTGGGAGAGTCAGCAAGCCAGGAAGATAGCTCCCATGAGAAACTGAATCGGCCAGTAACTTGATCTTGGACTTCCCAGCCTCCAGAACTGTGAGAAAATAAATGTCTGTTGTTTAAAAATAATAATAATAAATAAATTTTAAAAAAAGGATTAATTGTCCTAACCGGTTTGGCTCAGTGGATAGAGCATCAGCCTGTGGACTCAAGGGTCCCACGTTTGATTCTGGTCAAGGGCATGTACCTTGGTTGTGGGCACATCCCCAGTGGGGAGTGTGCAGGAGGCAGCTGATGGATGTTCTCTCTCATCGATGTTTCTAACT
>NW_005871123.1:339903-348693 GCF_000147115.1 Myotis lucifugus | reverse complement strand
TGCCTGTTTGGGTTTTTTACTCTGTAATATGTAGATCTGCTACAACTCCCAATCTTGTGAGATGTTCTTTATGACTGGCACTGTGTGCCCCATTTGGAGCTGTCAGCAGTCCACAGCTTATGGCACATTTGCTGGGGTTAGTTGTGTTTGGAGAGGACCAAGATGTACAATAAGGTCTTCTTCTCCTAGCCATGGTCCAAGAATCAGATTAGGGAAAGACTCAAAGCCTCCAGAGAGCCACATCTCCCTGCAGTCTGATTGTTATTCAGTCTTGGTTACCACAGGATGGGGTGAGAAGTTTTCCTAAGGTGGTGTACTTGCTTCCACCCCCAGGTCAAAGCTTCCTGAATGTTAATGATACGAGTTAGAAAGATATCCTCTGAAGTATGAGGGAATGGCTTGGCACAGGAAACTGGTTGGCTGATTTCTGAGCTCTAACCTTAGAGCCCCAACCCCAGATTCTCCTCACACAACTTGAGTTCACATTGCCCTCCCTCTGCCAGAGCCCAAAGTGAGTGGCTACACATGAAATTTTGTGCGTTGGCCCTTTAAAAGATTGCCTGCATTTCCAACTGTCTCTGGCAGGCAGACAGCAACCCGGATGCTTTTCACAGCCAGATCTTGTGTGGGCACTTTTCTCAGTTTTGGTGTTCTGGACTTGAGGGCCCAGTTTGCAGTTTAGACTCCAGAGTTCTTAGTGGGAACCCTCCCACAGCTGAGATACTCCTCTGGAACTTCAGCTGCTGTCTGTGGGAGCCCAGCCAGCTCCCGTGCCTCTGACTTCCTAACCCCTTTTGTCCTTGCTTACCAGGGTTCTCTTCAGATAGTCTTCGGTTGATTATTCAGGATTGTTTTCTGTATTTAGTTGTAATTTTCCAGTTTGGTCCTTGGAGCGTGTTAGTGTTGCTTCTACATACTCTGCCACTATTTTGGAATCTTAAGTTTTTGTTTGTTTGTTTGTTTGTTTTTTATTGCAACATGACCTAGCCATACTGAGTAATACAACACATGTGGGGTTTTGGTCCTGAAGCCAAGTTCCAGTATGATTACTTGATTTCCCATCTCCCTGATTATGACACAAATTGCAGCTGAACAACTACGGCTAGCCTAAAATTCTGTGCTACAGCTCATCCAATAACTTTGAAAGTACCCAATACTCTATTAAATCCCTTTGTTTTAAAAATACATACAGTGTATTTTTAATCTCAATCTGGACTAATATGCCAATCAAGACAGAATACTACAGATCAAGGCCTAGGACAGAAAGTCTATACTTTGGAGATCATCTGACATAAATTGTCAGTAGGGGTAAAAAATAAAAATCTTGAAATCCAGTTATGAAGACTATAGAAATAGATAAGTGACCTCATGGCATGGGAATCTAAGACTAATTTGCACTTATTTTAAAAACTAGTAGTCCGGTGCACGAAACTCGTGCACATTAAACGGGAGTTAGCTCCCTCTCCACGTGCAGGCACCAAGGTGAGGACGCAGTGTGGGAGAGTCAGCAAGCCAGGAAGAGAGCTCCCATGAGAAACTGAATCGGCCAGTAACTTGATCTTGGACTTCCCAGCCTCCAGAACTGTGAGAAAATAAATGTCTGTTGTTTAAAAATAATAATAATAAATAAATTTTAAAAAAGGGATTAATTGTCCTAACCGGTTTGGCTCAGTGGATAGAGCATCAGCCTGTGGACTAAAGGGTCCCAGGTTTGATTCTGGTCAAGGGCATGTACCTTGGTTGTGGGCACATCCCCAGTGGGGAGTGTGCAGGAGGCAGCTGATCGATGTTTCTCTCTCATCGATGTTTCTAACTCTCTATCCCTCTCCCTTCCTCTCTATAAAAAAATCAATAAAATATATTTTTTAAAAGGGAATTAATTAGCAGAGATATTTTAATATTGCTATTTGCCCTTGCTCTATAATAGAAGTGTGAGATGAAAGGAAATTAGTAAAATGTATATGAAAATAATATATAAATTTATTAATAAATAAACAGTAACAAAAGGATATAACAACAACAGAGGCATGATATAAAAACGACAAAAACATGTTATGAAACAATAAAAACATGACATAAAAACAACAGTGATGCAAACAATGACTGATAAAGTGATTAAACTTATTCTAATATCTCCCTGTACACCACATTAAGAGTGAAAACACTTTCAGAGTACTTGACTAATTTCCCTTGTGATGAAGTACTTAGAACTTTAACTGCAACATCACATGCTCTTCAAACTCGAGAGAAAACAACATATAACTGACCATGTGCAAAAACGGGTTCAGGTAGGAACATGCCTACTCTGTCTAGAGTTTGTCCTTGTGATTTATTATAGTCATCATAAATGCTGGCATCACGGGAAACCGTCGTCAAATCAATTTAAATGGGAGGCCAGTGTCAGATGGGGACAAGTTAATTCTTGGAATCAGAACAGCCTCTCCCTCTGCAGATCCTGTTAATACTTCAGCTTTGATAATGTTAGGTCGTAATCTTTTGATAATAAATCTGGTACCATTACAAAGACCCCATTTACTATTGAGATTTCTCAATAGCATGATGATTGCACCCACTTTCAATTTTAATTTATGACACGGCATTCCCAAAGGAGTAATACTATTCAGAAATTCGATGCGGAAATTTTCCTTTGTTTCTTTGTTATGGGGTGGGGCCACAACATTAGTAACAAAGAAACAGAATTAAAACTTTATTGTGGGGATCCGCTACAGTGTTTTGGACAGGTTCAAGCCTTGGACTGATGAGAGGGCACAGTCCTCTCATTGCCACATGCCAGTCCAGCTGGGAGGGCAGGTACCATTACAAAGACCCCATTTACTATTGAGATTTCTCAATAGCATGATGATTGCACCCACTTTCAATTTTAATTTATGACACGGCATTCCCGAAGAAGTAATACTACATAAACTTATGTGGTATGGTGAATTAATACAGCTGTAGTTGTAAGCTTGAACCTATGGTCTGAACACGTGGCCCCACGTGCCTGAGTGATGTGGGCTTGATAGAGTTCAGGTGCATGTAGTTGAGTAGGATTGAAACCCAGGAGAATATTTGTAAACATCTTGGTAACACCTTACTTTGCCTCATAGCATCTGCTATAAACTAAAGGCATGGCTGTGGGTGTGGTCGCTGTCTCTCAGAGAAGCAGCGTCCCACTGAGACCCGGCTTTCATTCTCTTCTCTGTCTTTTCTAAGCCTTTCAGCCGCCCCACTCAGGTTCACCCTTTGCTGGCGCGGCACACTTTGGATTTAGAAAGATCTGCCTCCACACTCCCTGCCTCAAATTCCGCCCTTACAGGAAAGAGCTCTGGGAAACAGCTTGGGGGAGGGCTCAGCCGTTGCCAAGACAAACCCTGTAGGACTGACTGACTTCTGCTCAGTAGTGGCTGTTTGACTGTATGTGATGAACACCACCCATGGTTTTTATATAAATAGATAATTTTCTGAGGAATTTAAAATTATATAGGGGATAAATGGTGATGGGAAAAATAAAATAAATAAATAAAGTGATTACTATATAAACTTATGTGGTATGGTGAATTAATTCAAGAAAACTACACTGGTGATTGACATAATTTTGGGTAGCCCAATGGTGGGCATGCAATTAAACTGCTATTCTTAGTATATGAAACAACTTTCTTAAACTCTAAAAACTGTTCAGCATCCATAACTTCACTATGAGGCAATGAGTTTTGAATTAAAAATGCCCCCGCAAAATGATTACAAGTTACTTCCATTTTAATCTGTTAACTGTGTAATAAGTTAATAAACTTACCTATATGTGTCTCTATGCATACATATCCATACACAGAGATGCTATCTCATGTTCTATAAATTTATAGGGCTATTAGGTTGAAAGTTTAAAATCATAATTAGCTTGGTAAATTCTTGGATGATTCTAAAATGACATGAGCTGTCAGAAAGAGTTTTGGATGATTTCATTGTCACAGAGTGAGAACTTGGAGAATAAACTGAATAATACTAAGAAACATTTTGCTTTTAAAACTGTGAATGATGAAAATAGAGTGATAAGGAAAATACAAGTTATTTCAGTAATAAAACTATTTTAGCTCTAATAAAGCTACAGAGAATTATATAATACTGGAGGCCCAGTGCATGAATTAGTGCATGGGTGGGGTCCCTCAGCCTGGCCGGCAATCTGGGCTGTCTCGCCCAGTCCCTATCTGGCTGATCAGGCCGGCCGGCAGGGTGGAGAGACCGCAGGAGGTTGGCTGTGGGAGAGCACTGACCACCTAGGGGTAGCTCCTATGTTGTGTGTATGCCCCCTGGTGGTCAGTGCACATCATAGTTACCAGCCAGTCATCCAGTCATAATGGTCGCTTATTCTTTTATATATATAGATAGGGAGAGTACAAGTCTTTTAGAAGAAAATAGTAAAAGTGCTATAGTCCTCTGATTAATCTAATGTTTAAGTAGATTATTTAAATTAATTAATTTTCTTAATTTAATTAATTAATTTTCTTTTGAAGGTGAAACTAACTTGATGCTCTCATCTATACTAATGAAAGGGTAATATGCTAATTAGAATGGACGTCTTCTGGAAAACCTTCCAGATGTCCTTCCTGACAAAGCTGGGCACAGGAGAAATCACCCGCAGTCCCGGGCACCCACAGCCAGCACGGGTGAAGCCACCTGCGGTCCCAGGTGCCCGCGGTTGGCTGGGGTGAAGCTGACCCAGGTCCCAGGTGCCTGTGGCCAGCCAGAGGGAGGGAAGCCTGGGTCCCAGGTGCCTGTGACCGGCCAGAAGAGGAAGCCTGGGTCCCGGTGCAGGGGCTGAGGCAGAGGAAGTTAGGAGTGATCAAGCCAATAGAGGATAAGTTAGTGGTGATCAGGCTGGCAGGGGAGCACTTAGGGGTGATCAGACTGGCAGGGGAGCAGTTAGGGGTGATCAGACTGGCAGGGGAGTAGTTGGGAGTGATCAGGCCAGCAGGGGAACAGTTAGGGGTGATCAGGCTGGCAGGTAGAGGTCGTTAGGTGTGATCAGGCAGGCAGGCAGGCCAGCAGTCCCAGATTGTGAGAGGGATGGCCGACTGCCAGTTTAGGCCCGATCGCACAGGGATTCTGGATTAGAGAGGTTGCAGCCTGGCTGAGGGACACGTTCCCCCCACTCCCATGCATGAATTTTGTGTACCGAGCCTCTAGTTAAATATAATGAGATATCCCCATTGTCCCCTACCTCCCCATTGCCTGCTTTCACTCAGCCCCTGTACCTCCTTCCCTCTGGCCATCACCACACTGTTGTCTGTGTTTATGGATTATGCATATACTAGAGGCCCTCAGCCTGGCCTAAGGGGATCAGTGAACCTCTGAGCCACTGTAGCCCAGCCTTACCTGCCAGCTCATGGGGATCCAGACCTCTGTCAGTGTCGATGCCTAGCCAGCACAGCAGGAAGTGTGTGCAAAGTGGCAGGCAGCCAGGGAGGAGCCTGAAACTGGGCTTGGCACAGAGCCACTCCCACTCATCCCAGCCTCACCGCACCTGCTACTGCTTGGGCACCAGGGAGAGTGTCAGAGGGAGAGGATCGTGCTGCTGCTACTGCGCTTGCCAGACTTTAGCCTGGTGTCTGGTGCCCATCTGTCAGCTGAGAAGCAATCCCACTGTGGGAGTGCACTGACCACCAGGGGTCAGCCTCTGCATTGAGCCTCTGCCCCCTGGTGGTCAGTGCAGGTCATATCTACCATCTGGTCTCTTAGGCTTTTATATATATACTAGAGGCCCGGTGCACAAAAATTTGTGCACTCGGGGGGGGGGTTGTCCCCCAGCCCGGCCTGTGCCCTCTCGCAGTCTGGGACCCCTCGGGAGATAACGACCTGCTGGCTTAGGCCTGCTCCTGGGTGGCAGAGGGCACGCCCAATCCCTAGGTGCAGCCCCTGGTCAGGCTCAGAGCAGGGCTGATTGGGGAGTTGGGGCGCCACCCCCTGTCACACTCAAGGCAGGGTCGATGGGGAGGTTGCGGCGCCACCCCCTGTCACGCACAGAGCAGGGCCAATCAGGGGATTGGGGTGCTGCCCCCTGTCACTCACAGAGCAGGGCCCATCAGGGGGTTGGGGCGCTGCCCCCTGTCACTCACAGAGCAGGGCCCATCAGGGGGGGTTGGGGCTCCGTACCCTGTCACACACAGAGCAGGGTCGATCAGGAGGTTGGGGAGCTCTCCCCTGTCATGCACAGAGCAGGGCCGATCAGGGGGTTGAGGAGCTCCCCCCTGTCACTCACAGAGTAGGGCCGATAGGGGAGTTGGGGCACCGCCCCCTGTCACACACAGAGCAGGGCAGATCAGGAGGTTGGGGCGCTGCCCCCTGTCACACTCAAGGCAGGGTCAATTGGGGAGGGTTATGGCTCTCCCCCGTCACACACAGAGCAAGGGCCTGTGGAGGGGGGTTGGGGCGCCACCCTCTATCACCCACAGAGCAGGGCCGATCAGGGGGTTGGGGCGCCGCCACTGCCACACTCAGGACAGGGCCGATGGAGAGGTTATGGCTCTACCCCTTCACACACAGAGCAGGGCCCGTGGCGGGGGTCTTGGGGCGCCGCACCCTGTCACACACAGAGCAGGGCCGATCAAGGGGTTGGGATGCCGCACCCTGTCACACACAGAGCCACAGGGCGATCAGGGGATTGGGGAGCTCCCCCCTATCAGGCACAGAGCAGGGCTGATCAGGGGGTTGGGGCGCCTTCCCCTGTCATACACAAAATCTCAGGGCGATCAGGGGGTTGGGGCCCCGCACCCTGTCACAAACAGAGCAGGGCGGATAGGGAGGTTGTGGCCCCGCCCCCTGTCACACACAGAGCCTCAGGGCGATCAGGGGGTTTGGGCGCTGCCCACTGTCACGCTGATCCAGGTGCCGGGAGGCATATTACCCTTTTACTATATAGAATAGAGGCCTGGTGCACGGGTGGGGGCTGGCTGGTTTGCCCTGAAGGGTGTCCTGGATCAGGGTGGGGGTCCCCACTGGGGTGCCTGGCCAGTCTGGCTGAGGGGCTGAGGGCCGTTTTCAGGCTGGCGGGTGACTGAAGCTCCCAACCGCTCCTTTCTTTCTTTCTTTCTTTTTTTATTCTGGGCCAGCTTTAGCTCTGAGGCCTCGCTGCTGAAAACATTGATACAATGTTGCGGTCAGGCTGGCTGAAGCCCGGCTGACTGAAAGCCTGTTTCTGGGGTTTTGTTTAGCTTCTATATTTGCAACATAGTTGCTTAGAGTTGCAGCTGAGAGGCCGGCAAGTCAGGCGGGGAACGTTGGAGTCCGCAGTCACTGGAGCAAGCAAGTCTCCCTGTTCGCTTCAGTGCATGGCTGCTGGCCGCCATCTGAGCTGGCAGTTAATTTGCTTAAGGATATGCTGATTAGCCAATGGGAAGGGTAGCAGTCGTACGCTAATTAGCATGTTTCTCTTTTATTAGTGTAGATAGGATATAGGTATACAGATATTCACATATATACATGTACTATACATACATATATATGCACTGTACATATATATGTACATATATAAAATTAAAAAATTTGAAATACAATCATACAGAAACATGATTTTTTAATGGATGATCATTTAAACAAACATTTCACAGGAGAAGGTATATAAAAGGAAGCCAAATAACATGTAAATATGTTCATTGTTATTAGTCTTTAGGGACATGAATATTTAAACCACCATAAATTTGACTGCACAAGTAGGAGAATGGTTAAAATTTAAAAAGACAATACCTTGGTAAGATGCAGAACAACTAGAATTCAAACAGAGGTGAGCAAAAGTAGGTTTTTATATGGCAAATATTATAGTAATTAATAAATAATAATACAAGAGTGAACTCTGTTTCACATGCTCACAATATTGCTGGTAAACATGTAGAATTGCACAACCACTTTAAAAAATGGTTCAGCAATTTCTAAAAAGTTAAACATATTCCTGGTATAGGACTTAATTATTCCTTCCTAAGTATTTACATATGTCAATCCAAAGATTTGTAAAGGTAAGTTCAAACAGCTTTGTTCATAAAAGTCAAAAATTGGAAACTACGCATATGTTCATCACCAGAGAAATATATGAACAAAATGTTGTGCAGCCATATGATGGAATACTACTTAGTAATAAAAGAAATGACTACTGATACATGAACCAATGCAATTGAACCTCTCACTATCATCTTGGTGATAGAAGCCAGATACAAAAGAGCATATATTATATGATTCCATTTCTATGAAGTGCAAATCCATTTCTAGTGACAAAAAGCACATCAATGCTTGCCTGTGGATGAAGATAAAAGATTGGGATCATTGCAAATGGGGTCAAGAAATCTAGGGCATGATGAAAATGTTCTATGTCTTGACTGTGGTGGTGGCTGCATAGGTTCATATAATTATGGCAACGGGGGGAGATTGAACAATTTAAATTGGAAGTTTAGGGGTCTCATTTCTCATCAAAGGTGATAAGAAAAAAAAGAACTAGGGGCATAAGCAATTTGCGGATTGGGACTATGTCTGATTTGGTGGTTGGTATTAAGTTTTTGTGTTGCTCAGCATTACCAGGGCTTGTCATTTATGAGGGTCCCCATTGAAAATTGCTTGAATGAGACAAACAAATTGAGAAGTTAAAATAGATTTCCCGAATGTACCGAGAATAAAGTCCGTTCCAAGTTTGGTTCATTAAAAAGGTATTAATTACAGGGGGCAGCCTAAAAATGGAGAAGAGCCGCTCCGGCGCGCTGTGAGGGGGCGGGGTGCCGCGGTCGCCCAAAACCCAAGGGGGGAAAAACATTG
>NW_005871123.1:336012-339289 GCF_000147115.1 Myotis lucifugus | reverse complement strand
ATCTTGGCTGACAGTTAATTTGCATAAGGATATGCTGATTAGCCAATGGGAAGGGTAGCGGTTGTACGCTAATTACCATGTTTCTCTTTTATTAGTGTAGATATTATTTTTAGCGAATACCTTTACTTTCTTTCATCCAGTCCCCCTCTCTCCTCCCCTCTGATAGTTGTCAATCTGTTCCATGTATCCCTGCTTCTATTTCAATTTTTTTCATCAGTTTATTTTGTTCATTAGATTCCTACTTTGTGAAAACGCTGGTTCTGAAAATACTGGTTCTGAGAAACCATTTCATTTTAGATAATCATGGGTTTAAAAAAAAACTACTTAGAAACTAGTTTCTCCAAAAACAGTTACTAGAAAAATAAACAACTTTGAAACCTAAGAGACTTGTAACATATCGGGAAGAAGGTACTAAGTGTGGATGATAATAATAGCAGGATGCCAGCTAATCCTGTTTGAGGAAACAGACTATAAAATGTGCAATGCTCTCTTATGTGTTGTAAATTGACCACATAATAACATGAAAGATTTATCTTGTGGGAAAAATTAGATAACATATGCAGGTCAATTGCTGAGAAGAGAAACTGTAAACCCAGGTAAAATGTGTTATTTGAGATTTATATTTTCACACTTCACAGTTGCTTTGTTTTGAAGTTCCACATTTACATTTGCTTCCATAACCTTATATTGGAAACCAGGCTTGTGCATGACCAGTGTTAGTTGTAAATGTTATTTTTTAATCTTTTGAGTATCCATTACCCTACTTCTTTCTGCCCCCTTTTTTTCTTTTTATTATGTATTAGTTAGGATTTTCCAGAAAAACAGAGCAATAGGGTGTGTGTGTGAGTGTGTGTGTGTGTGTGTGTGTGTGTGTGTGTGTGTGTGTGTAAAGAGAGAGCCCTAGCTAGTTTTGCTCAGTGAATAGAGTGTCAGCCTGTGGACTGAAAGGTCCTGGGTTCAATTCCGGTCATGAGCATGTACTTTGGTTGCAGGCTCAATCCCTGGCCCTGGTCGGGGTGTGTACGGGAAGCAACCAATAGATGTGTCCCTCTCACATAGAGTTCCTCTATCTCTGTTTCTACCTCTCCCTTCCGCTTTCTCTGGAAATCAATGAAAAAATATCCTCAGGTGAGGATTAACAAAAAGTAAAAAAATAAAAAATAAAGAAAGTGAGAGGTTTTCTAAGGAATTAGACATACAATTGTGGAAACTGGCAAGTCGAAATCTGCAGAGTTGGCCTGCAGACTAGATACCCAGGGTAGATTTGGTGTTCAAGCGCCAGAACAAAGGCAGTATGAAGGCAGAATTCCTTCTGCTTAGAGAGACCCCAGTCTTTTTTCTCTTAATACCTTCAACTGATTGGATGAGGATCACCCACATTAGGCTTTACTCAAAGTCCACTGATTTAAATGTTAATCTCATTTTTTAAATGCCTGCACAGAAGCACTGAGACTGGTTTTTGACCAAATGTCTAGCTACTTTGGCCTAACCAAGTTGACACATAATAGTATCATAACAACTTATAAAAGAGCCTAGAACTTTCCCACTCTCTCTTCCTCTCCCCTTCTCTCTTTTAAATCGTTGGCCTTTAATCTGCTCCCAGTTCTATGGTTGACTCTCAGGACTAAATTCCTAATAAGAGCTTAACATTTCACTCTATTCTTAGGGGGATTTGTATTTAAATGATAAAAAGTTTCTAACCCAAAATGATTAAATCCAATATGTAGTTTCAATTTTATTTATCAATAGAGCATGATTATTTTGAGTAATGACCTTTCTCTTGGTTCATAAGTGTAACATAATCAGTTTTCTGTTCCACATGGTCACCAAGTTAGTCCTGGTTTAAACCATCCAGACATTGTTGCTCTTTCATGCCAGTTAATTGCATTCAATATCATTAATTAAGTGCCTATTTTGTGCTGAGACTATGCTAGAAATCTCAAGGAAAAGAAAACAAATAATTTCATAAAAGACCTCATAATCTGGTAGGAGAGATGCTTATCCAAATAAATAAAGCACAATTTGACATGTGTGTTGCACTAATTATATGAACTCTTATAGCCACAAAAAAGAGGTAGTAATAGTTTCTATCTTGGATTTCCAAGAAGTTTTCAAAAGTATAAGATGGAGACTAGAATCTAGAATAATTTTGCTTTAGAGAGTTTTACTAATATGAACAGTCACTATTTTATTTTATTGTAATTTATTATCTAGTTTTATTTACATTCATGAGATTAAATTTGTTTCCTATTTTTAGTCTCCTCTTCTTTGGCCATTGTAAGAAGGCCTACTTATTAGAGATTCCCCATATTCTAATTTATTGCTTCTAATGAAGGGTATATTGGGAAATCAGAACAAAATAAAAAAGGAGGAATCCTAGTGAGTAGAAAATTTATAAGCAAGAGTAATGGAGTGTTTCCTGTGAGGTAAAGAGAAAGCTTTTTGTCCTGAAATTTTGCATTTTGTAAACAAGATGGGTGTGTGTGTGTGTGTGTGTGTGTGTGTGTGTTTGTGTACATTCAGAAACTTTATTCACTGACTTTTTATCTCAAGAGAGTATATTATAGAATTCATATTGACTGCAGTGTAATTCCAGGAAGAGAAGATATTAACATATAGGTCATGTGTTATATTTAAGTGAAAACAAAATATTATTAGTCAGTTGAACATTAATATTTGTGTGTGTGTATATATATATACACAAAGATGAGAGAGAATAATTGATTGGCCGCCTCCTACATGCCCCACACTGGGGATCGAGGCCACAACATGGGTATGTGTCCGGACTGGGAATTGAACCGTGACCTCCTGGTTCATACATTGATGCTCAACCACTGAGCCATGCTGGCTGGGTCCTTTTTATAATTTTAAGAGATATGAAAACAAAAAGTTGAGTATAAAAAAGAGATCATATAAAGCCCACAAATCCTAAAATATTTAATATCTGGAAATTTGCAGAAAAAAACTGCACTGTAGCTATTCATAAAGGCTTATTATTGTATGGCCTTTTGTTGTCACTTTCATTTCTGTATATGCACATTGTCTCACTAAATAAATGACAAACTCAGTGAAGGCAGGGACTGGGCCATGGATCTGTATGTTCTTCTAAGCATTGGGCACAGCACATGACATGACTCGTATCTGTGATTCTGTGATAATTAAAGTGTAAATAGATCACTGAGCTTCCTAACATTTGTAAGATCCAGAAAAGGAAATATGGAGAAGAGTAAATTCCGAAGAAAAAAAGTAACCATCTTGTCAGAATCCCAGTTTGAGA
>NW_005871123.1:290952-335912 GCF_000147115.1 Myotis lucifugus | reverse complement strand
TGCCCTTTTAAATAAGAAAAGAATTTATAATAATTAAAATGAGAACTTTATTGATTTTCTAAAGAAAAGATTCTATAAAAATGTGTGGCATAACCAATAAGACCTGCATTCTAAAAGGTTATATTAATCCTTTGTTATCAATTTACTACATCTGCTTTGAAATGGAATAACTTATATAACACTCTTTTGAAAGATTCATATTGGTTTCAAATACATTTTTCTGTAATACATTGATCTATTTAATGAAGAAAATCAGTCCATTGAGCAGGAAGGCAACATTATAGAGTTTGAGTGTGTGGCCTCCGGCCTGATACTGCCTTAGTCTGAATACTGCTTCTATTGCAAAATGTCTCTGCAAAAGCTAAACCTGTTGTTTGTCACTTTCCTAATCTATTTAATAAGTATAATACTCGGGCCTTTTCTATTGAGTTTATGTGAAGATTAAAAATAAGATAATATATGTAAACACTTATAACAGTACTGAAAATATAACTAGTGACTGTAGATATTGACTGGTTTTTATTCTTGTATATAATAGAAATTACTGATGAGCTCTTATCTTTCTGTCTGTGAAGCATAGCATACTCTACCTAGCATAGACACAAAGATAATGTATCCTCTAGTTCTACAACAATATGGGCAAGGAAACTGGACCAGACATATGTTATGTTTTATTTTAAAGAGTTTTAATTTGTTTTTTGTTTAAAATCTCCAAAATTTATTGGAAACGCTTTCAAGAATAAAGTTGAAGGAAAAAATGTGTTCGGTCTTCCTGAAGCTATTCCATTTAATCTAGAAAAATGTAAATTAGCACTCACAACCCTTCTATATGTTGTAGACTACATTTTCTTTTTAAAATATTAATAAAAATATCATTACTCTCATGGGTCTACATTTAATAGAGTGAAACAGATCATTGAAATTCAGAGCTACCTCAAACATATTGTCAAACTGCAGCGGGAAGGCCAGGAGGGTTGGGGGACAGGAGGGAGGAGGGTAAGAGACCAACTGAAGGAATTGTATGCATGCATATAAGGATAACCAATGGACAAAAGACACTGGGGGGTAGGGGAGGCCAGGGGATTGTCAAGGGCGGGGGAAAAAAAGGACACATATGTAATACCCTTTGTAATACTTTAAGCAATAAAACAGTAAATAAAATAAATAAATAAATAAATAAATAAATAAATAAATAAATAAATTTCTTCTTCTGGTCTTATGAACAGAGCACAACATAAATTTAGTGATATATTTATGTAGTCATTATAGTCATGGTCTCACATATCTATCATATTCAAAAATTGAGGGGCTATAGTGTATTTTAAACAATTGCAAAACAACAACAGATAATCATTTTTTAAAAGCTCAGTAACCTTGACAATAATTTGATGATATATTCTACCATCAACAAAATTAAGAAAGAAAATCATGAACAAAGTAGTAGACATATTAGCAATATTTTGCTTCAGTTTCTGTATAAATTAAATAAAAACATGTTTTCCCACAGATGTTATATACTAAAAAAGATAAAAGCAGACCTTAGCAGCTTAAATATATCAAGTAAAATACATACTAGCATATTAAAGCATATATTGATGTAAGTTGTAATACAAAATATTTGGTCATCTAGGTAGAACTTGATGTTAGTTATATCATTAGTGTCCTTAAATATTTAGATGGGATCTTAAATATAAGTATCACATGTGATAAAGCACATGCTCTCTAAGAGTCTGTATTTTGAGAGACACACTGATGCACAAAGCAGGGATGGAGGACCCAGCACCAGTCTGAAAATGATAGTATGGTATGATTCCAACTGTATGACATTCTGGAAAAGGGAAACCTATAGAGACAATAAAAGGATCAATGGGTGCCAAGGAGGAATCCATAGGTGGAGCACAGAGGATTTTTTAGGTTAATGAATTATTGTATGTATGTTGAATGCATGATATTATACACTTTTCAACACCCATAGAACTGAACCATGATGTAAACTATGGACTTTAACTAATAATAATCTTATCTAATAAAGAGGGAATATGCTAATTGACCCTCACACCATCGAAAAGATGGCGGCACCCACTGCCAATAAGGAGGGAATATGCTAATTGACTGCCCCACCTTCAAAGATGGCAGCGGCCACAGCCAATAAAGAGGGAATATGCTAATTGGCTGCCCCACCCTCAAAGATGGCAGCACCCACAGCCACAAGATGGCAGTGCCCAGTCCCCTCAGCCCCATTGCATCTACATCCTTGCCACTCCTGCCTCTGGAGTCCCCAAGTCTCCTTAGCCCCCCAGCTGCCCAGGGCCGGCCTGAGGTGCAGGCAAGCCTCGGGTGCCAGCTGCCCAGTTGCCCAGGCCTGCCAAAGGCTCAGCTAACCAGGGCTGGCCGAGGCTTGCACTGCTGGCAGTGGCAGCAGCAGAGGTGTGATGGGGGTGTCACTTTCTCCTGATCACTGGGTTGCTTCCCACGCCTGAGGGCTCCTGGACTATGAGAGAGGGCAGGCTGGGCTGAAGGACACACCCTCCAGTGCATGAATTTTCATGCACCGGGCCTCTTGTGTATCAATATTAGTTTACCAATTGTAACTAATGTTCCACTAAAGCAAGTTAATAATAGAGAAAAAACATGTGCAACAGTTGGAGAGGAGGGGGATACACAGAACTCTTTCTGCTCAGTTTTTTTTCTATAAACCTAAAACTGCTCTGAAAAATAGTGTCTATTAGTTAATTTTTAAAAGTGGTATACATGAGGCATTTCTGTTAAACTCAGTAGATGGAAAGTGTTAAAGTGGTCTTCAAGAAATAAATACCACAGACATTCCAATTGAAGAATTTTAGAGTGAAAAGACACCCAAAGAAAAGTGTCTACTCTAGCCTTAAAGATTACTAGAAAGAGAAATTCTACCAATTTCCTTTCTAGGATTTAATTACTTTCTGAGTCCACCAAACTACTGTACGTTAATACTTGTGTGTTCTCTGAAGAGTGATTTGATTAGTGGCTTCCTTAAATTACCTTTCTCTACTAGAGTTTATTTATTAAGTAAATTATTGCTTTGTTTTATATTTTTATGATCTGATTAAAGGCCCCCAACATCTTTAATCTTTTGTCACAAATGCAAACTTCAATGAGGTAATAGGCAGCTGATGAACAAAATAGTTCATTTATAGTAAAACTAGCATTTCAGATTTATATTTCTAGGGTAGAAATTGTCAAGTTCTAGAAAGTTATAGAAAACTCTAGAGTAAAGGAAAGTTTTTTTAATCTATTAGTCTATAAAATTCTTATTTTTTAGTGTTGTTAGAATTTACTTTTTAAAGAAATTCTTTATTGTTTAAAGTATTACATTTAGTATTACATATATCTCCTTTCTGCCCCCCCGCCCCCATTGATCTCTCCCTGGCCACCCCACTCCCCAGCACATACCCTCACCCCAGTGTCTGTGTCCATTGGTTATACTTATATGCATGCATACAAGTCCTTTGGTTGATCTCTTACCACCTCTCTTCCCCTGCCTTCCCTCTGAAGTTTGACGGTCTGTTCAATGCTTCTCTGTCTCTTGATCTAATTTTGTTAACCAATTTATGTTGTTCATTATATTACACAAATGAGTGAGATTATGGGATATTTATCTTTCTCCAACTGGCTTTATTTCACTTAGCATAATGCTCTCCAGTTCCATCCATGCTGTTGTGAATGGTAAGAGTTCGGAAAGGAGTTTTTTATATTGTCTACTACAACTTTGCTTCACACTGCTTGTATTCACTTTTTTAATGCAGTAAGGGACACAATTCTTGACTATCACAGAAATAATTTGACTAACCTTGTGTTCCAATCCTAGTTTAATTCACTCTTTTGATATCTCAATTATACTACTGTAATTTCTCAAATAAAAGATTTTTATTGGGATAATATAATGCCAATCCCATTCTCAAGAAGAGTAAAGCTATAAAAGATAGTTACATGAGGAAGTTGATAGTTACTCAAGGGAAGATGTAATAGAGATGCCACATTGTGAATAGTTTATTTCTAGACTAAGTTCCCAGATAAAATAAAATTTTAATGTTTGAACCTTTTTAACTGTCGATGGTCCATGAAATAATAAATACCTCTGTAGGCATGTTAATAAAATGTCCAGCAAAATTATAAAGGACATATTTTCTATGAACCTGTGCTCCTTCTGAGTGTAATAAATTATACTCTCATCATAACTATGGGAAGATAAAATGGATTATCCTATCTAATAATAGACAAACATGGTAATTGACCCTACCTTCGCTATGCCTCCCATTGGCTAATCAGCAAGATATGCAAATTAACCACCAACAAAGATGGCGGTTAATTTGCAAACATAGGCATGAAGCGGCAGAGCAAAGACTGAAGGTGGCTTCCGCCAGAGCAGCGAAGACTGAAGGTGGCTGTGGCCGGAGGGAAGGCCTGGGTCCCGGGTGCCAGAGGAAAACCGGTGCCGGCAGCCAGGGGAAGGGAAGGCCTGTTGCACAAATCTTTTTGTGCAACAGGCCTCTAGTATTTTTATATGAAGAATCAGTATTTGGTCCTAACACATTTTAAATCTATTTTGCATTGTCTAATAATCAACATTAAGGGCTCTTTTATTATCTTAGAAAATATTTTTGTATTAATTTGTGTTTCAATTATTTGGAAATTATAAATTTCTGGTCAAAATGATTCATGAGATTGAGCTAAAGATTCAAATATATTTCTTCTGTCCTTGTTGTACTCTAAATTTACACCTAATCTCAATTTGTTGGTGTTAATCATGGATATTTTCTTTTGTTTTCTGTACTAGGAGATAGCTGTTAATAAAAGGTATAAGTTTATGGTTCTTTTACCCAGCAAGTTGAAAACTATTGCTTTTTTGTTCTGTCATAAATCTTCCTTTTGACACTTTTTATCCTCTTTTGACAATATGGTAGTACATTATGAGATTGACTAAAATATTTTATGTTATCATCTCTTTCTCTCATATATATATAACAATTTTCATACTAAAATATAGGCTTGGCCCCCATAACTAGATAATTGCATATTAATAATGCCATTCCCATATCATGGCTTCCTATTAATGTAGTTGCAAAATAATATAATATCAGTATAATTCCCTGAAAGACATTTCCTTAATTACCCCAGAGAATGTATAGAGATTAGGTAGTTGAGACAGGCTGGGTTCTCTGGGAATCAGTTGCTAAGGTGAAATTAAGTGTGTGAATGAGTTATTGGTAAGAAATACCTGTGGAAGGAAAGGGGAGGAAGCAACATTGAATAGGGGGAGTTGCCCGACCTTGTTGCTGACCCTACAACATCTTTGCTAGCCCAACGTGGAGCAAAAGAGTGAATATTGCCCATTAGAGGAGTCCTGAGAAGAAAATGGCTATGCTGTTTCCCACCACCTTCCACAAGAATTGGTTGAAGGCCAGCCTGCTACAGAGAGGGCTTTGCCTTGAAATCTGAGCATCTTTGATAAGTTAACAGCTAGAGGCAATCATCTAATCACACTCATCACAGTGGGCAGGAAGTTCTCTCTTGAAGGGAGATCTAAATGGCTCATCTCCATGTCTGCACAATCTACTTTTTGAACCCTGTAGCTTCACATCACAACACAGGTTCAGGGATCAGGTATTACCAGCATGGTGGGGCCTCTTCCTGAGGAGAAACTTAGCAGAGAAGTGTCTACCTATAGTTCATCTCTAATTTGCAACCCATATTCCATGAAATGATAAATACCACTGTAGGCATGTTAATAAAATGTCCACAATAAAAAAAAATCATTGTATTCCACTAAAAATTCATTGTAAAAAAATTCATTCATTGCTGGTGAGTTACCTGATGGTATGACTCAAACTTTCAATCCTTAAAATTCTGTGCTCTTGATAGATTTTTCAGGCGAGAATTACTGTACGTGTTCATGAATAGTTATAATTGTTTACCCAATTCATTCTGGTATTGACTCAGCTATGCATACACCAACAGGCTGCCATCTTGATGATGGTGAATATAATCTGTGGGTTCCATATCCAAGGGGCTCCCTCTACATGTCCTTCACTGTCAGGTAGTTTCCTTGGTTATTTATGGCCAATTAAACTAGACCAGGGCCCAGCAGCATGCCAGCAGCTATTTTTTGAAACATATGTAATTTTCTGGTAGAGATGACATCACCTTAATGCAGAAACCCAGGGGCCTGTGATTTTTTCCACTGATGCCTGCCATAATACCCACATTTAATATTTTTCACCACTGAAATCTCCAACACAATAAGATATGCTGGATCATCTGAGTGACAGAAGTACTTGCATTGTAGCATGGAATCGGATGCCAGCACCTTTCTTGTTCCAGGTCTCATTCAAACTGGCAGCCTCCCATATCACCCTGTGTCTGGGCCAGAATAGCATTACTATTCTATGTTATCTGTAGAATTGAAGAGGCTTTCATAGCATTGGGCTTCCTTTTTTTGTAGGAAGGGGCAGAGGATACAGCAATTTTGTTTGTTTGTTGTTTTGTTTTGTTTTGTTTTTTGCTTTCAAGGGGAAGTATTGACATTCCCCTGGCCATTGGACCTCTAAATTTTTTTGCTGAACTGTCAGATTCCCAATTCTTCATCTTGTTTACTTCCCACCCTTTGGAGCATTTTCAATTTAATAAGATAACATAGCAACCTTTTGCTCATTCTGCCTAATCAGCATGATCCATCATTATAATAAATCAACATGATACTCTGTGAAATGTTCAGAAAGCCAATATCTTTTGGGTTGCTATTAAAATAGAGGATAGAATGGTTAGCCATTGGGGAAAAAACTAAATAAATATTGTGGTGCATTCTATGCTTAAGTGAGCTGTTTCTGATTTTCTTTCCTGATTTGTATAAACTAAAAAGTCCTAAATCATTGGCTGCATGTTATTATGTACTTGCGGCTATATTAGTCTGCCCTAGGTACAATACTTTGTCAGATATGGCAGTTGTGATTGGGTCTACTGTTTAATTGATTTTGTGGTGGTCTAAACTGATTCTCCAAGGTCTATTCAATTCTGGCAGAGGCCAGACTGATAAATTAATATACATATATATATTAAAAATCTCCCCTTGCATTCTTGAAATCTTAAGGTGTGCCATTCATCTCAACTTTTTCTCTCACCCTCAAATGGCAATACCATCTTTCCCTGTTCGAGGGGCATGGAGTTTCAGAGGCTTTCATTTGGCCTTCACCACTGTGATAGCTCTTAGCCCATTGCTCAATGATCCAATGTGGACATTACTAAAATTGCCAACTGTATCAATCTCCAAAAATGAATCTAAAACCATACAAATAAACAGTGCTTGAATTTATAGATCTATATGACCTACTGTAGCTAGAATTGGGCCAACCTCTGTTTATTATTTGACTCACACGTTCCCACTCTAGGTGGGAGTTATGATAATGTGTAATGTCTGCAAGTACCAATGTTAACTGAGCCCTGTGTCTAATGATCCTTGAAATGTCTGTGTATTCCTCTTAACCCAGTGCACAATCATTCAAGTAAGTAACCATGGGTTCCTTTGAAGAAGTACAGTGGAAATAATTACAGTATAAATTGGCTGTAGCATGTCAGGGTCCTCCCTCTGGGGATCAGGACATCTGTTCAGGCAGCAGGTTCTGGATCAGGTTGGAAAATCTGCTCAGATTTGGAAACTGAGCACAACACAATAATTTCTATTGGAGAAACTGCTTTCAACGTTATGCCCATTCTCTACACAAATTCTTTGCACACACATATAATTTAGTGGTACTTTTGTTAGCTCTATTTTATTTAACTCTTAGGAATACCCTGGTCTTTTAAACATCTTCACAATTCTGTGTCAGGGTCAGGGACCCTTGGCCAAAGGTGTTGTTCCAAATGTGTCTATCATTATGATAACTATAACTCCATGGCTTCTGGTGGTTCAACACTGCCACCTGCCTTCTACTACTTTGAGGCCATGTTGTCATTTCCATTGCTTTCAGCAAGCCAAGTTCTGTGACAGCGTCTCTGCAACCAGCCCTGAATGTCAGAGGAAAGCCACAGCTGAAGTTCTTAATGATGCCTGCCACTAAACATTCTTCTCACTAGTGTTTTCCTGACAGCCTTGTGTAAATGGTATGGCTTCAAGGTCATGGAACATAATTCCCTGGATGTTCTCATAATTCTCTGCATGACCTCACAAGATCTTTAGGTCTCACTGAATATATCCATTCCGATATGCCTACTTTCCTTGACCTTTAATCCCTTTATTATCTGCTCCAACAATTTGGGCATTTTAATCTCACTCAATGTAGCCATTGTGTTTTCTCACTTCTGGATCTAGTCCTAGCAGCAAGTTTGCACTATACCCTGGGGGTCTTGCCAGAATGTGAAATCTTGTATCCATACTGAACTAGTCCCCATGTCAATACACTGCCTTTTTTTCCACGCTACATTTCAGTTCCTTTGATCAAACACCCTCAGATTCCTGTCTCACTACTGGTCTGGATAAATGCTTTCTCATTCCAGCAGTTACTTTGGGGTTTACTCTCATACTCTCCTATTAGTCCCAGCATGGCATGGCTGACATATGTAACCACTTAGATCTAATTACAGGCCTGCAGGAATGAAAGTGGGAAGATAGCAAAGGAAAGATTTCTGTCTTTTCTTCCAGAAGCAAGTTACATCTTAACAGAGATGGGAGATGATGGTCCACTTCTTTAGTAAGGCTCCAGTGCTTCAGACAAATTTGAGGAGTCCAAAATCTTCATAGACGTTCACAGAGATGTCCCAAAATTACATGTCAAGATTCCAGTTTTTTCCAGCTAGGGTCAGTTCAACACTCAGCCATCTTTAGTGTCCAGCCACTTTGACTACTGAAACTTATGCTGACTTTTACCTTTTTCTGAATTCCTGCTGCATGAGATGAAGTTCCTTTGGGTTTCCAGAGACTCTGGTTCCCCACTAAGTTTCCAATTCTTAGTTACTTGCCTTCAAATTTTTATTATCTAAGAAAACAAAGCAATTTAATTAATAACAACATCCAATTCCTCAGTCTTTATATCTGAGAGAGACAGAGAGCTAGAAACATCGATGAGAGAGAAACATCGATCAGCTGCCTCCTGCACATCTTCTACTGGGGATGTGCCCACAACCCAGGTACATGCCCTTGACCGGAATCGAACTTGGGACCTTTCAGTCCGCAGGCCGACGCTCTATCCACTGAGCCAAACCGGTTTCGGCAGAAATCAAAGCAATTTAATAACAACATCCAATTCCTCAGTCTTTATATCTGTTATTAGTCTTGTACTTTTTAAATGTCTGAATCACCATGGCACTGGCCTTCCCCTCCTCCCCTCCATCAGGCCAACCCAGCACACCACCCGTGGTATGGACTGCCATTTTCGTCAGGGGAATATTCCTTACTAGCAGTTCTATCTTAAATAGGGCCCGAGTGGCCCATCTTCGTATTGGCCACAATACAGTTTTAAAATGCAAATACCTGGAGTCCTTGCTTCTCTCTCTTCTTCGATAGATTATGGAACATAGGATGAAAACAGGAGACAGAGTTGGCAAAAAAATTTTAGAGCCCAATTACCATAATAGTACCATGTCTCTGTACAGGGGTTTGCAAGCAAACGTGATTTATTAATTTCCCATGACTGCTGTAAAAAGTTGCCACAAATTTTTCACTTTAAAACAATACAAATTTATTATCTTATAGTTCTAGAGATCAGAAATCCTAAAATCAAGGTATTAGCAGGGATGACTATATTTCTTCTGGAAGCCCTCAGGGAAAATCCATCTCCTTGCCTTTTCAGCTTGTAGAGGCCACCTGTATTCCTGGACTCATGTCTCCATCATGCTTTTTTGTTTGTATGATTCTATTTCTTTAAGTTATTTTTTAAATTTTATTTTCATTGTTGACACTATTACGGATGTCCTCATTCTCCTCCCCCTTTTGCTCCCCTCCACTTAGCTCCCACCTCTCTTTCCCTCTGGCTATCACCACACTATTGTCTGTGTCTATGTGCTGTGTATATAGGTGTCTTCCAATCTCTTCCACTGCTTCCGTCATCATCTTGCTTTTTATAGCACTGGCCCTCTTGCCTCCCTCTTATAAGGACCCTTGTGATTAAATTGAGTTCACTCCGATTAATCAAAATGATCTCCCATCTCAAAGTCCTGCCATCCTTAACAGAAAACATTTTGGGCTATTAACTGAGATATACTCCCACCTTTTTTATGATGGTTCCCTTTCACATTTCCTTAGGGAGTTCCTAGAACCTCTTGGGGGTAGGGCAATGAAACACAATTTAAGTGTTAAACATTAGATTTGAGTTCCAATGCATGTTCTTGAAATCATAGTGAAAATGCTGTGACTAAAAGTGTTTCAGACAGGAGGGTTTTGTTCAGTTTCTTTCCTGTTGTTTTTTAACTTTCAAAGATCAATTTCAAAGATCAAAGAGAGAAAACAGTGTCTCATCCCAGATCAATGCACAATAGGCTTTGATATCCAAGAACAAGTGGGGATTTCACAAATCAGGTAAGACCACAGTGATGAATTCTGGGAACTCTGAGCCAAATATATTGTTTAGATGCCAGAGCTATATGTCTGGTCCCAGAGCCCTGGCTCACATTTGGGAAAGGATTGGAAGAAAAGAGAAAAGAGAAGAATCTTTCTGCACTGAGGGAGATTTTATGCAATAGGAAAGTAACAGTTTATCTTTGATAATAAATATAATCTAAATATATAAATAATTATTTTATAATAAATTAATATAGTTAAGAAATATTGGAAGACTGGGAGCTGAGTTCCTTTCTAGAATTTTACTAAAATTTATATTATTATTTTTATTTATTTATTTATTTATTTATTTATTTTTCTGAATTATGTTTTATTCTCTAGCACTGGAACACTTTGTTTCAATCATTGAAGAATTTATGAAGCAGATGGGATTTTCATTGTAACTGTGATTTCACTTAAAGCTTAGAGAGATAATGCAGCTCGTGAAAAATGTTGGTAAATAATTCCCATGGATCTTCTCAATTTCTGCACTTTTAATGGAGAGACATTGATAAATTTTGTCCCAGGATATTTATTCAAGGATGTTGGTATAGCAAACAGCCTAGGATGATAGAACTAGTGCCTTCTTTCAGGACAGAGGGCAGATTTATTTTCAGATCAGGAAAGTGAGGATAATGTCTCCCTATAGAGCAAAAATTGGGAAGATTTGATAACAACTGACAAGATAAGGGCCTCCTAAGCTCTGAATTTCTCACTGTGACACAAACCAGTTGTGCAAGTAGCATCCGCCTCTGCATGGCACCTATGAGACTTGGGGTCAAGAAGACCTGATGGACACACGACGTTCATTATGCTGCTGTGCCTTGCATAATAAACCTCCTGTTTCTGAATGAAGAGTTTCATGTCTCTTGCCAGCATCTATAACACCATGACAGGCTGACTTGTCAGCTTGCAAGGAGGGTAAACGTTCAGATCCTCCCCAGTTCTTGAGGATGACAGAAGCAATATCAGAATTTGGGCACTCTGACTCTAGAGCCCTAACTTTAAAACATGAATTTGAATGTCACACAATGTCTATCAAGGGAGTCAGATAAAAAGAAACTAGCATATATATAATGTGTAAATTTGCTAGCTTCCTTAGGAAGATCAAATCGGCTCTTCCCAGATTGTCAATAGGAGAATTTCTTTACTTCATAAGTCACCTATTCATATCTTTGTTTTCCAAGGTATAATGGGCAAAACACTTCTCCAGAAGAATGGACAAGCGAACTCTGGAGAAGTAAATTGTGGGGGAAAAGCAACCTTGGTACACTTTTTCCTTCTTAGAAATTCCCAATATATTAGTATTTAAATTCTCTTGAAAGTCCTACAATAAATAAAATTACTTTACTTCTTTTACCCCAGATACCTCAGACTATTGTTAATAAAATAGAATCCTATGGATCTAGTGTCCCATTGAACACATTCTGAGAATAACTGATTGGGATGGATGTGCCCTGTGGGCCTATTCTCATTCTGTTATCACAAAGCTTTGAATAACTTCTGGTTTAAATGGTTATACCTGTACTAATAGAGATAAGAAAAGATTTGAGAGTCTGCACTTAGGCTGTAGCAATTATTCTGAACCTTGGCTTTACATTAAAATCATCAAAGTGATGCTCAGAAGTTGGTATTTTTAAAACTCCCTCAGCTAATCTAATGTTCAGTCAGAATTAAGTACAACTTTGATAGAACAGTAAGTCCTCAACTCACGTCTGGGGAAATCATAAGGAACAGAAGTCTAGAGTCTATATTATTCTGTCAATATGGTAACTACTAACTACATGTTGTATATACATTTTAGTTTAAATTAAGGTAATTAAACAAAATTTAAAATTCCATTTTTGAGGCACTCAGGCCATATTCCACATACTCAATAGCCACATGGAACTAGCGACTACATTCTTGAACAGCACGTGTATATAATGTTTCTGTCACCACAGAAAATTCCATTACACAGTGCTGGTATTGAAGCATGGTGGCAACCATGCTTGGTGGGAATTGCTATTTAATATTTTAACCCTGCTGACTTGGCTTCTGTCATTATTTGCTTGCTAAAATAATAGAAAGTTATTTTGATTTTTTGAATTATATAAATCATCCCATTCAATTGAATACCCTATTGATTGTAATTTGAATACCCTATTGGTTGTGGTCATACTGGTTTTAGAAAACACATTCCTCTGTACCTGGAGACCAGAACTGCACAATTACTCTAAATTGCCTCAATGTCTCCAGATAATGTGGTTCTATTGACTCAGTGGTCCCAAAAACTGAAACTATAATTAATCTTTGTAGATAACTAATTGGCTCAATCTATAAAAATATTACACACCATGACCAAGTGGGATTTATCCCAGGTATTCAAGGCTGATTTAACATTTGAAAATCAGCTAGTTTAATTCATCACATCAATAGGCTAGAGAAGAGAAATTGCATGTTTTATATCAATAGATACAGGAAAACAATTTTTAAAAAATCTAACACCAATTCACAATAAAAATTATCAGCAACAAAGATTAGAGGAGAACTTCCTCAACTTCATAAAGAACATCTACAAAATATATACAGCTAACATCATACTTAATGGAGAGAAATTTCAAGCTTTTCCACTAAGATTAAGAACGAGACAAGGATGTCCCCTATCACCATTGCTTTTCAACATCCTACTGAAAGTTCTGATTAATGAATTAAGGTAGAAAAAAAAGATAAAATATATACATAATAGGCAGAAAAAATAAATTCCTCTTTATTCTCAGATGACTTGACTGTCTAGAGAATCTGGAATAATCATCAACAAAAAAACTCCTATAGATAAAATTGTATCAAAATGCAGGATACAGGATAATATGCAAAAGTTGATCACTTTGTTATGTACCAGCAATGAACAAGCAAAATTTGAAATTAAAAGCACAATGCCATTTACATGAGTACCCCCCAAAATAAAATAGGTATAAATCTAACAAAATATGTACAAAATAAATATGAGGAAAACTATGAAACTCTGATAAAATATATCAATGAAGAACTAAATAAATAGTGAGATATTTCATTTTCATGTGTAGGATGAATGAAGATGCTAGTTCTTTCCAACTACATCTATAGATTCAATTCAATCCCAATTAAAATTCCAGCAAATTATTGTGGAATACAATGGAACAAAATAGTCTTTTTAGCAAATAGTGTTGGAATAACTGGGCACCCAAATGCAAAAAAAAAAAAAAGAAAAGAAAAGAAAAAAGGAAAGAAAGAAAAAAAAAGAATTTGAACATAGACCTTACACAATCACAAAAATTACTCAAAATGGATCATAGACACAAATGTAAAATGTAAAACTAGAAAACTACTAGAAGATAACACAGGGAAAAAATCTGGATGACCTTGGGTTGGCAATGCCTCTTTAGATACAACTCTAATGGTACAATCTATGAAACAAAGAGTTGACTTCATTGAAATTTAAAACTTCTGCTCTGCAAAACATATGGTCAAGAAAATGAGAAGATAAGCCAAATACTGCAAGAAAATATTTGCGAAAGACATATATGGTAAAGGACTACTATGAAAAATATATAAAGGACTCTTAAAATTCAACAATAGGGAAACAAACCAGTTTAAAATGACCTAAGGTATGAACAGATAACTCATGAAAGAAGATATACAGATAATAAATAAGCATTAAAAAAGATGGTCAATGTCATATATTATTGGAGGAATTGCAACACCAATGACACACTTAAGAGAATGACCAAACTCTAAAACACTAACAACAGCAAATGCTGGCAAAGGATGAGGAGCAAGACTAACTCTCATCCATTGATGATGGGAATGCAAAATAATACAGCCACTTGGGAAGACAGTTTGTTGTTTTCTAATAAAACTAAGTGTATTCTTTCCATGCAATGCAGCACTTTACCCAAAGGAGTTGAAAACTTATGCACACACAAAACCCTACACGCAGGTGTTTATAGTAGCTTTATCAATAATTGCCAAAATTGGAAAACAAGCAAGATGTCTCTTAGTAGAGAAATAAAATGAATAGAGAAATAAAATTTGGTACATCCAGACAATGGAATATTTTTCAGCACAGAAATAAATATGTCTCAAGCCATGAAAAGACGTAGAGGATTCTTAAATTCATATTACTAAGTGAAAGAAAGGGTTCGTACTGTATGCTGCCAACTATATGATACTTTAGAAAAGACAACATTATGAAACAATAAAAAGATCAGTGGTTGCAAGGAGTTAAGGGGAGGGATGTACGAATAAACAGGGCACAGAGGCTATTTAGAATAGTGAAACCACAGTGTATAATAGTATAAAAGTGTATATGCATTGATATACATTTGCCCCAAACCATAGAATGTACAAAATCAAGAGTGAATCTAATGTAACTATGCATAGTAATGTGTTAATGTAGGTTCATCACTTGTAACACATGTACCACTCTAGTGTGGGATTTTGATGATAAAAGATGCTGTGCATATGTGGGAGCAGGGGGTATATGGAACATTTAATTTTTATGTGAACCCAAGACTATTATAAAAATAATATCTATTAAAATATGCTTTCACATAACTTTGTTTTTATCCTCATTAGAACCACACACATTCAGTAAGGCAGGAGATTGCCATATATATCTATATATACTGATATATATCTGTATATTTATAATTTATATATTTACATGAATATGTTATATAATTTAAGTTATAGATTAATTTATATATAAATTTAAAAACATAATTTACATTATAAATTAAAAATAATTTTTCTAAACATTTAGCAGGCAAAATGGTATAGATTCAGTAAGTGTTAAATGAAAGCCTTTTGTTTGGAATACATACCAAATACACATTTAATAGTATATAGAAATAGAAAATAACAATAGACTGGCATGATTTTAGACCATTGGTCTGGCATGGAAAGTTGACATTATACTTAATTTTAACTATATTACATTAATATTAAAATATAGTAAACAATATTACAAAGTTACCCATTTTTAGGAGTTTCCAGATAAGAAGGACCACAGCCAGAAACAGATGCAATTGAATTAATCATGTCTCTCAAAAGTGCACTTGTAGATACAATTTCCCAGCCAAACATCATTGAAAAGAAACCATGTAGTGAGGAGAATAACTTTATTAGATATTAAATGATGCCGCACTTCTAAGCCTAGCTCATAGTAACAATAACAGGTAAAAGATATATTTGAAAGTAAATGGATACAGCACATGTAATAGAAAACAATCTATGGAAAGTAACTAACCATTTTTAATCTCTGCCATGAAAATATGCATTTAAAATCCCCACTAGCTCAACTTATTGATATTACTTATTGTGAATATTTCTGTTCTGTGTAATATATTGATTTTTCTCACTAACAAAAGTGGAAATATCTTAATCTGAAAGATTTTATGTCTCTGTTCTGTTTTTCTTAGTCCAGGGGATGCAGTTTAAAGGGTTACATTTCCTTGCTAGCTGGAGTGCAACTGAAGACTTTTGTAGGCGAACTTGACCTTTCTCTGGCCCCCTGCTGCCCTAAAAGCCACATCACCTTCACTGGGCCTCATAATTCAGCTGACCAGCACCTTTCCCAAACCCTCCCATCTTCCTACCTCCTTAAACAGCCCTCTTATTTCCCAAGTCCCCACCCTTCACCTACCTTACCCCCACCCCTAAACCACGGTCTTCATTTTTCATAAACATAAATTTCAAGAGGATGCCAATAGTGATTTTGCTCCTGCATCGACATCAAGCCTACACATTGAGTATGATATAAAGAACTTAAAGTGAATTTATTTACTCTATTGCTCTTTCAGAAAGGTCTGTTGCTAACAGGTCTCTGGGTATGCATACACAATTCTCACAGCTATGAAAGGAAAGAAACAAATGCCAGGAACATAGCACCAAGCTGAGAAACCAAATGGTAAGCAGGGACAATGAAGGAGTTGAGCTGGCTGTTATCAGTGAGACCCAGTACTGCCCGCTATTTGCTATTTGGAATAGTAAACGTCCTAATGAGTATGGAACGTTAGAGGGTTCCCAAGTCACAAAGGAGGTTGGCATCAGTGCCCACACTGTAGTCACATTATAGCTAACAATTTAAAGATGAAGGAGGGGAAAAGGCATTTTGTAGTCTCCATCAACGGAAAGAATAGAAAGGTAATATTTTAGTTCTTTACCCATCCAAGGCTAATAAGTTAATAATATAATTAATAATAATTTGTGCAAAATATAGTAAATGCACATGTTAGTCTACAGAAAAAAAGAGTGCTGATGTTAAAAGTGATCTAAGATCACCTGTGGACCTTCGGTCATCAGGCTATAAACTGTTTCAGGAAGCATCATTCCAAGATTTTTAAAAAATATATATGACTTTATTGATTTCAGAGAGGAAGAGGGAGAGAGAGATAGAAACATCAATGATGAGAGAGAATCATTGATTGGCTGCCTCCTGCATGCCCCTTACTGGGGATTGAGCCCGCAACCCGGGCATGTGCCCTTGGCCAGAATCGAACCTGGGACCCTTCAGTCCGCAGGCCGACACTCTATCCCTGAGACAAACTGGCTAGGGCTCATTCCAGGATTAAAGGGATTGTGCATATTGTTCTGAGTAAACCCTTGCAAACTGCAGCATCTAAGAAGTGTTTGGTGACTTACAACGCCACCCACGTGTGGAGCAGCTCACCTCTGGCTTAGAAACTGGAGGCTTGGTCTTGGAAAAATCTACACTCGGGGTCAGCCATTGGCATCCTGTGTCATCAGGAATGACAGATCATGCACTGATTCCCCCTTCCTTTCACCCATTTGAAGCTCATGGTGAAAAATGAGGAAAAGGACAAAGATCAGAATTCCTGGCCTGTGACATAGTCACTGTGTTTACAAGGCAAAAGGGTTCAGAAATGAGCTTTCTAATTTTTTTTTCCACCTGACATTTCTTCCTTGTTCACAATGTGGATGCTCAATCCCATCTCTGTATCTCCAAATAGTATGTAAGAATTGTAATCATTCTTAGTTTTGAAATCAGTATTCCTGAATTAAGTTTCAAGCACCTGTAATATCTCCCAGCAATTTTATTTGTAGGTAGATAGAAAGAAATGATTTTATTAAAATGTTAATGGATATATAGTGACTTAAAATAATGGGCTAGGCTGATACTATATCTTTATGTACTGATCTCCAGAAAAAGGTTTGTTTTAATAAATGATTGATGTATTCTTTTGCTAATGTTTTCTTACTCTACATTCAGTTTAATCCTAAATATAAGAGTTTTTTAAAAACAAAGGATAAGAAATAATATGTCTTGGCTAATTGCCAGGGAACCTGATAATTAAGGAATATTTTAAATTAATTCACCTTAATATTTGATGTCTTAAAAAAAATCCCAAACTCAGCTAAATGAATTTTCTTAAAACACAATTGTTTAATAGCAGCTAACCCTCTGTAGCTTCCCAAGGTGAACAGGTCTAAAAGTCATTCAACAAACATTTGTAGAGGACTTGCTAACGTGAGTTAATGATAAGCATTATGAGATTCAAAACTGAAAAGAAAGTGATGCATCCTGCCTTCAAATACAATGGAGTAGGTAGTGTGGCATAGTGTAGGAGGAGATAGGCAGCATAGTTGAAGCATAAGCAAAGTTTTCAGGAAAACTAGAGAAGGAAAGGATCAACGAGAAGGGAAAGCACAACAGAATAAATTCTAATTGATCTGGACTTTAAACAATTAACTAAATGTAGGTAAGCAAATAAGAAGAGAATTCACGCACATATAGATACATTTATTTTTTAATTTTTTTATTTTTTAAATATATTTTATTGATATTTTACAGAAAGGAAGGGAGAGGGATAGAGAGTTAGAAACATCGATGAGAGAGAAACATCGATCAGCTGCCTCCTGCACATCTCCCACTGAGGATGTGCCCACAACCAAGGCACATGCCCTTGACCGGAATCGAACCTGGGACCCCTCAGTCTGCAGGCCGGCGCTCCATCCACTGAGCCAAACCAGTTAGGGCTATAGATACATTTATACAGATATAAGAAAGTAGTCCCTTATGCACACACACACACACAAAGATCAAAACTAGCATTGTGGTGAATAGGGTTTTTCTCCCAGTGTTAAGGGTCTATCATGGATTACACATTCCTTTTCTCTATTCTCAGCATTGTTTTTCTCCATGGCAAATTTTATACTTAAATATATTTGATAACTAACATATTCATATTCATTGTCTGACCCTCAGTGTGACAGGATTGCTGACTCAGTGCACATACACAAATGTTTTCTATTCTTGCTTGGCTTATAGCTAGAGTGCATTTTTCATTGTCTCTTGTAATTAGGTGTGTCCATCTGAATCAGTTCTAGTCATGGCCAACTTGGGATCTACAGAGACCCAGGAAAATATTTTTGTGGGGTCTTTATTAATTAGACTAAAAATGTGTTACATAATTCATGGGCCCATGTGAAATATAGTGTTTTTCCAGTGAAAATTTAGAATAATGGCTGAGAATAGTTACTTCTGTATTGATTTACTGTCCAATAAATGCACACAAAATGTTCTCTACAGTGTCCAGGCACCATCTCTTCGCTAAGATTAAGAAACCTTTCTGGGTTCTTTATTGTCAAAAATGACACTCCTGGCTAATATCCCCTCTCCCTTTGTGAGAGATTAATAGTGACACTTACTACTAACAATGCCAAGGCTTTTTGGAACCTGTTTGTATCTAAACCCTATATATCCTCTTGCCTCTGCAGGTCCTAATACCATTTATTTAATGCTGATTACATCATTATTCAAGACACTGCATTATCCATTATGCTGTGTGAGATTACCAGCTTTCGGTGACTTTCTCAGAGATGACCACAAATGCAAGCATTATCCTGAGAATGCAGAAGGGTGTGAAAGATAATTCATCTTCTGGTCACCTTAAAGTTGCCAGAGTATAATAGTATAATTAAAGAGTATAATAGTACATGTTCCAACCATTACTTCTCTTGACTTCTTTAAGCCATAGCTTTATATTCTTGAAATGTGATCTCTTTCAATGTCGATTGCATCACTGCTTTCCATACACCACCATCAGTGAAGAGGATAGTTAAGGGGCTTATGAGTGGACCCAGAAGAGCAGTTACATCTATCTTCTGGCATAACTTAAGATTGAGTTGGATGAGCACAATCCTACCACATCTATTGGAGTCAAAAAGACAATAATCAGAGGACACTTTGTCATTGTGGAGTAATAATCTCAAAATCCTTTGAAATGTATACGTGTAGCCACTCCAGGAGGATGGTCTGACATGTGGTATTAGGTACTAGCAAGGAGGGACTCACAGAATAAAAGACTTCTTCTGCCATTACTTACCACCCCTGGGTGCTGCAGGTCAGGGTTAACACCATAGTCAGAAGGTGGACCAGTGAGAGCTGATAGATGAGAAACAGCTGATGCATGGGCCCATACTTGTGGCTCAAGCCCAAATGGTAGTGTTGGTTGTAGGTAGCCTAGATCTCTAAACTCAGCATATGCCCAATATGAGTCACTCCACATCAGCATGCCAACCAATCCAGGCTCCCTAATCTCAGGCAACATTGAAAAACAAAACAAAACAAAACATGTTCCAGCCTGTGGGAATGATTTGCTCCTGAGGCCACCCTCCTGGAACTGAAGCCTAGGCATCGGATCTCAGGATGGCCCCATGGTCTTAAGTTCTAGAGCTCCTTGCATTATCTAGTTGACATCACCATGAGGTAGAGGGTCACAGGGTTGAAGCATCCATCTTATATAAAAACTGCTGTTTGAAATTTTAACCCTGCTATTTTGGCCTCTGTAAATACTTGCTTGCTTGCTTAAACAATAAGGGAAATAAGATTACTCCCATTTCAGAGAGGCCATTAAACCTTCCCCAGACGAAGTTATCAGTGCTGGCACCAGGCCAAGCCTTTGGGTGAGGTCTCAAAGCCCCAGCACATAGGGGCTCTTTAAGAACTTGCAAAGGGACCAGAAAACCCCATATTTGGGAGATAAAGAGGGTAAAAAAGGTATAAATACAGGAAACTTCCTGTTTGACTTGGCCCAGAATTCTAGAGACATTTTTCTCTGGGCCCGTGTGTAATAATAATAATAAATGTAACTCCATCTGTCTAAGCATTGCTTGGTTCTTATCCATTCTTCTGTAACAGGGTAACCCAAGGTGAGAAATTGATAAGAGTCCACATATAGCCTAGTTTGGGATGCAGGTATCCTACTTGGAAAGTCCTCCAGTTCCAGGTATCTGGAGTAATAAAAAAAAAGTCAAATAAAATACCCTCAAATATGGCCCCCCTGGTGTGCAGGGCCTGAGACAGAGTCCGCACATGTCCATGTCTAAGGGGAGTACTTGTTCTAGTCAATGAAATCAAATCAGAAGTGAATAGCAATACTTCCAGTTGAGGAACTGGGTTAAAAAGGTGAAGGGATTGAAAACTACAGATTGATAGTTAGAGAATAGTCATGGGAATGCAATAACTATGTATGTATGGTGCCAGCTACTGGAAATGTGCTTTGTAAAGTATATGATTATCTAACCATTATGCTGTACACCTGAAACTAATAAAAAATAATATTGAAAGTAAAATATAACTGAAAAATAGAAATTAAAAGAAAAAATGACATAAATGCTTCACATGCTCTACTTTATTTATTTTTCTTCTGTTTATTCGATATTTTATCCCATTACCATCTTAAAGCCACATGTTGAATGGACCCACAGGGCAGAGCAGTCTCCCTGCCACCCTGACCCAGAGAAACAGTTTTGATAACTTGGCTGTGTGAAAAATAACTTTCTATTTCATTTGAGCCATTATATATTTGGAGATACATGTAATTTAGTGGTTGCTTACTCAAACATACAAAGTCTTTCACCACAATGTAAACTCAAGGATTGGGATTTTTGTTTACTTTGGATCCTGTTTTGTTTCTAGTGTCTAGAAAAATGTCTGCTGTAATAGTGATCTATTGTAATTTACAGTGATTGATGTTAAGCATAATCTTCAATACAGGATTCACTTGAGAAAATAAATATTTAGTGGAATACAGTTTTAGAAGATTTGTGAAAAGAATGGGGGGCATATGGCAGAACAGGTACAACTTATTGAATACAGGAAAACCTCCTTTTATTGAACTGTGCTTTATTGCACTTCACAGATGTTGTAGGGGTTTGTTTTTTTTTTAAATATATTTCTTTATTGATTTCAGAGAGGAAGGGAGAAGGAGAGAGAGATAGAAACATCAATGATGAGAGAGAATCATTGATTGGCTGCCTCCTGCACACCCCCTACTGGGGAATGAGCCCACAACCCAGGCATGTGCCCTCGACCAGAATCTAACCTGGGACCCTTCAGTCCGCAGGCTGACGCTCTATCCACTGAGCCAAGCCGGCTAGGGCTGTTTTGTTTTTGTTGTGTTTTTTTGTTTGTTTGTTTGTTTGTTTTCAGATTGAAGGAGACAAGGTCCTCCACCAGCAAAAAGATTATGACTTGCTTTATTGTAATACTTTATTATGGTGGCCTGGAACCAAATCCATAATATCCATAATATCTCCCAGATATGCTTGTACTTCGAAGTTTAGTGCTAATTCCAAAGACATCAATTCAGAAGCTTTGGGCCACAAGTGACTTTTGGAGCCCAGAACAAAGCTAAGGAGTATATTTATATGCCTCATTCCCTGTAAGGCATATAAATAGGAACTGTGATAAATTGAACCTGCAGGTGAAAGATCTCAACAGTTAAATCTGAGGGGAATGCAAAGTCAAGAGCTGGTGCAGGCAGCTTACAGATGTTGTATCACAACATGAAGGACTTTATTCTTCCTATGAAACACATACATTCCCAGAACGCATGGGTCTTACTACATGAGGGATCTAAAAATTATATTTAAGGGAAAGCATAATGGATTACTGTTGTGGATAAGCTGTGTAGATGGTAATGCTAATGCATAAACAATGTTAATGAAGAGTAGTGTTGGCAGGAGTGGGGCAGAGTCCGTCGAATGGCTCTATAGAAACAGCATCTGAAACAGTAGCACTAACTCATTACCCAAGCCTCAATTTTATTTTTTAATTCAAATCAATAAATAGTATTGAGAACTAAAGAAATGTTCAAAAGCACAGAAATAGTCATCTAAGTGTGGTAAGCCAAGGCAGACTAACTGTATTGAAACCTTAAATTAAGAGAAAACAGTAAAAATTGAGAGGTAGAAGTGATTAGGTAATCCAGATTTTTGTTCTCATGGGTCTGGGACAAGGTTGCTTGGTCTCTGTTCTCTCCTCTGCGTGGCCTATCCCTGTTATTTAGCCCTCTGGGTTGAGTAGCCAGAACTTATGTATAACAACTGAACCAAGAGTCTTTCTCCTCATCAAGCAACTCCAAATTGTGTTAAGACTTAAAACATGAGAATCGAAGATGGCGGCATAGGTAAACACCGGAGTTTGCTGCCTCGAACAACCACTTCAAAAATACAACTAAAAGACAGAACGGACATCACCCAGAACCACAGGAAGGCTGGCTGAGGAGAGACTCTTCAACTAGAAGGAAAAACAACAGCATTACGAGGCTTAGAGGAGGCGCAGTGTGGAAAATTTAAAGGTACGGCGGTGCGGTGGTGAGGGTGCGCGCGCAAAGCGGGCTGGCGGCTGAGGGCGCGATTGTCGTTTTCAATCAGGAGCGAGTCTCAGACTCTGGGCTACAGATCCGGGCGAGTCTCTAGGGACCCAGACTCAAACGGGAGAAGCGGGACTGTCTGGCTACGGCCCCTCTGAGGTTTGCAGCGGTTACGGGGACAGAGAGGCAGAGCCCCTGGGGACGGACTGAGAGCAGTCATAGCGGCTCCCTCCCCCCGCCCTGTTGAGCCCGCCCCGCCCAAGCCCGGCACACAGCCATTTGCCGACCGCCTCAGGCAAAGGCTGGAATAGCGCCTCCCCAGAAGACAGACGTTTTCCACAGCTGATTCCTACAGCCAGTCGGCCTGGTGGTCAAACCCCTCTAGTGTTAACTACAACAATTAAGGCTTGGCTAGAACAAGACTGCGCACAGAGACCACAAGGGGGTGCACCAAGAAAGCATATAAGATGCGGAGACAAAAAAACATGACAGAAATGGAGGATATGGAGCTAAGAATCGCAATTTTGAGGGCTTGCCATAAATTTGTGCAGAGCCTCACGAAAACTAATGAGACCCTCGATGCTACGATAAAGAAATTAGAAAGTAAGCATACACGGACTGAAATAAAGAATATTATACCCAATAGCAGACCAGAGGAGCACAAGAATCAAACCAAAGATTCAACAAAAAACACCCAATTGGAAAAGCAAAATGAAAAAAGAATCCGAAAGTGTGAAGATAGTGTAAGGAGCCTCTGGGACAGCTTTAAGCGGTCTAATATCAGAATTATTGGAGTGCCAGAAGATGAGAGACAGCAAGATATTGAAAACCTATTTCAAGAAATAATGGCAGAAAACTTCCCCCACCTGGAGAAAGAAATGGACTTACAGGTCCAAGAAGCGCAGAGAACCCCAAACAAAAGGAATCCAAAGAGGACCACACCAAGACACATCATCATTAAAATGCCAAGAGCAAAAGACAAAGAGAAAATCTTAAAAGCAGCAAGAGAAAGAGGCTCAATTACCTACAAGGGAATACCCATACGACTGTCAGCTGATTTCTCAACAGAAACTTTGCAGGCCAGAAGGGAATGGCAAGAAATATTCAAAGTGCTGAATACCAAGAACCTACAACCAAGATTACTTTATCCAGCAAAGCTATCATTCAGAATTGAAGGTCAGATAAAGAGCTTCACAGATAAGGAAAAACTAAAGGAGTTCATCACCGCCAAATCAGTATTATATGAAATGCTGAAAGGTATCCTTTAAGAAGAGGAAGAAGAAGAAAAAGGTAAAGATACAAATTATGAACAACAAATATGCATCTATCAACAAATGAATCTAAGAATCAAGTGAATAAATAACCTGATGTACAGAATGAACTGGTGATTATAATGAATCAGGGACATAGAAAGGGAATGGACTGACTATTCTTGGGGGAAAAGGGGTGTGGGAGATGCGGGAAATGACTGGACAAAAATCATGCACCTATGGATGAACTCAGTGGGTGGGGAGTGAGGGTGGAGGGTGGGGTGGGAGCTGGAAGGAGGGGAGTTATGGGGGGAAAAAAGAGGAACAAATGTAATAATCTGAACAATAAAGATTTTAAAAAAAAGACTTAAAACATCAAAAATTAGCAGGGCATGGGTATAATTAAATATTAAGGAAAACAAAGGAAGTTTCTGGTTTTCCCCCCTAATATTTCTATATGTATAATGTGAAAATTAATTTAAAGTCCAGAAGAGTAGAGTTACCTTTCAGTTGTAGCGCAGCATAGAGTTTAAACGCTGAAGCCAGGTGTCTGGATTTAAATTTCAACTTGACTATTTACTAGATGTGCATCTTTTGGGCAGATGGCTTAATCTTTCTGTGCCTCAGGTTCCTAATATTTACAGTTGAAGTAGAAACAGCACCTACTTTATGGAGACTAAATGAATTCATATTTAGGAAGTTCCTGGCCCAAAGCAGGTACTACATAATAGTTCTATAAAATAATTTTTTTTAAATTACTTTTAATCCATTAAATGATTCACCTAAATTGTGCATATGTGTCTGTACTTATCATACCATTTTTATTTATCACCTTATGGTTAAGTATTATGCTCAAGAACAAGAAAAGCTCCCTTGATAGCTGGGAGCTGACCTGGCACTTAAAGCTACTAGGTCATGGTCTGTCAATTCTGTTGTACATAAATGACCTCACATAATACCAGCATCAGAAAAGGCCACTCTGTGACATGGATGAAATGACACATAAAAAAAAGACAACTTCGTGATTTTGTCTAAGCACTACCCCCCCCCCCCCCCCACACACACACACATCCTCTACCCCATGTAACAGGAAGCTGGAAAGCTTCTTTACACATTAAAAGTTTAGCCTCATGTCAATATTCCCTCCTTCTAATTGAGATTAAGGGATGCAGTCACAGAGTGACCCCAGCTTTCTGTCATCATCTGCTTCAGAGTAAACTTCTGCTTCCTTCAACCTTCCCCAAATCATCTGACCAAAGTACAAATATGGTAATAAACCCTCTTTAAAACCCTCTTACTGAGACCTCCTAGTTCCTTGTTCAACTGCAGATAGATTCTTCATGGTCTTTGTCTGGAGGACATCGACACACTATATATTATGTCGATATTTTTATTCATATAGAACACCCATGGTTTTAATAGTGTTATAATTAAGTCTTGACTATTTGGGGAGTTTGCAAAGTGTTAAGTCTAGAATCAGTTTAAGTTTTACAACTGTCTGAAATACAGTAGAATATATAGACAAAACACTCTGTGGTTGAATCCAATTCTCTAAGCTGGATTTTTATGAAGTTTTTTTGCATGTGCTATTATTGTTATGCACATTATGTTTCTGTTCCAAATAAGAGAGAGAGTATTCATTCTTTGACTTGGTGGGGGCTGGTTCTTCTGAGGTGTTTGTTGCCCTTTTTTTCCCTCAGATTTATGGGCCTGGCAAGCTTTTCTGTCTGTCGCTGAAAAGACTGTTGTGCCCAGGTAAACACAGTCTCAGCAAATAATTTATTTCAGACCTTGAAGAACATTCTTCCCCCCGCCCACCTCAGAAAAGGGATTTTCATTTTAGTCCTCTGTCCTAATCTTGGTACTGGTTCATTTTCAATAAAAACAAGAAAAAAAATTTAGTTGAGGGAGCTTTGACATAGATGAAGGGGATAGTGATGAATATGATTTTGGATTTTAAGCTACTATCACAAAAATTTTTGTCAGGTATAAACTCTTAATTTTTAAATACTTACTTTTCCCCCTTTGTTTTCTGTTTCTTTCACCCTTACTTCAAATGTTAAGAAAACAAATATATCAGAATTTTAGCAACAACACATTAGAATGGGAGGTAATGATTGTATTAATAAAAAAACAATATATTTCATTTTAGTTAAAAATAATAATCATGGATTCCAAAATTGTAGTGTAAGGAGAAGCTACACTCACTCCTCCCAAGACCAAACTGGAACTACTACTCAAGTCTTATCATTAAGAATTTACAGAAAAAGCCACAGCAAGATTGGTTGGAAAGGAGGAGACACAAAAAGGGCTGGCTCTCCTCCCATGGGCAAGGCTGTGGTTCCAGAGGATATCTCAGCTGTGGGGGTTTCCCTTGAGAAGAGCAGGGTCTAAACCACCCCAGAGCACCAGCGATGGAAAGAAGCACCCCCATAACATCTGGCTGTGAAAAGCAGCAGGGAATCTTTCCATCAGGGAGAGATGGAGTCTGCTAGAGACACAGGGGCTCTCCTGTTAGACCAACACAAAAAAACTCATTCACAACCACTCACCCTGGGCTTAGGCGGAAGGAAGGTGAAGCAGACTAGATTTACATAAGGAAGGTATGGTGTTTGTCGTTCTGGGAGAGAGCGAAGGGATAGCTGCCAGGATCCCTATACTGAATCATTCTCCCATATTGCAGACACTATCTTTTTTTCTTGGGTGGACCACTCCTCTCCTTGTGACACCAGCCTGGACTCCTTCTTGCTCCACCAAGTGGAACATATGCCCTGCTGAGTGGTCAGCTGTCTTGGCCAGTGTGCAGAGGTCTGGAAAGACTCAGGGGATGTCAGTGACTGAGTTCTGTAGCTTTGGCCTGCAGGCCATTCCCCCCACTTTTCTATGAACCTGACTGGTGCTGTCCCCTCATGGAAGAGCCCCTAGAACCACCCTTGGGGCATCCAGTGGACCCACCCTCTGGACTCAGAAGGCCTCATTTGCCCAACTTCTAGTGGCTCTGCCCTACTGAGGTTAAGGCAAAATCCAGGATAGATTGAGTTGTGTGACTCTAGAACAGGGGACATTTTTTCCTCGCACACATGACCAGAGCAGAGCCCTCCTTAAACACAGCCAAATTTGGTCTATTTGGGCCTGATAAATTCTGCTGGCCTCATCCTGATGACTCCCTGAGACCCCACCCGAGCATAAACCTGTGTGAGCACTCAGCTAGTGGCAGGTAGACTTAGTATAACAGGGGATATTTGTTGAGTGGCTTCAGACTCAGCATTGGCACCAAGTTTGAACCTAAATCAATCTGGTGAGCACCACTCATCCTTACTTGGTGACTCACTGAGAACCTAACTCCTGTAACTCCAATACCGCCAGAGGTTCTTTCAGTGACTGAGCCTAATATGAAGCTGGGGGTAGAGGCAGGCAGAGGCAGATCTTGGGGTGTTTGGGGATTTTTCTGATATTTCTCCAGTCGTGGTTCTGGTAAAAGCTAGCATTGGTATAAAGCTTTGTCTTTGCCACAGGCCACAAGCCAAACAAATGCAACCACAAACAGTGGATTGCTTGTAGCTCTAACCAGGTTTCCCAGGATCAGTCACAAGCAGTGTCTGACATTGTCCTACATCAGAGTCCCTCCCACAAGGCCCCAGAACAAGCACACCCAGTGTACAGCTTCAGACATTTTCAGAGCAGGATCCAACAAGTGGCACATCCAAAGGGAGATATCAATAGGTAACAGAATTTGCTGAGGTAAATTCCACTTCATGTGGTCAGTAACTGACAGCAGCTTGCACATTATGGTCAGGGTTGAACCTCACGGTCAGTCAGCTTGAGGGTTGATATCACACACAAATGGGTCAATAGCAATCAAGACTTAATTACAACAGGATGGTCCACATAACCCACACAAGAGATATTCCTGGAACACTCAGTTCAGGTAATCAAGAAGACTGCACTTCTGCATTCCACAGGACACCTACTACATTAGGCCACCCATAAAGACTGAGAGTCTTGACAGATCTATATAATACATAGAAACAAATACAAAGAGGCAGCCAAAATGGATAGGAAAATAAACAGGTCCCACATAAAAGAATAGAATAAATCTCTAGAATAAAAAGAGCTAAATAAAATGGAGGCAAGCAATTTATCAGATATAGAGTTTAACAACATGAAAAAGGATATGGAAACTATAAAAAAAGGATCAGCTAGAAATAAAGAAAACTATATCTGAAATAAAGAATACATTATAAGAAAAAAAAGTAGGTTGGATGAAGCAGAGGATCAAATCAGTGATGTTAAGACAAAGTAGAAAAAAAACACACACCTAATCAGAGCTGGAAAAAAAATGTATTGAAAAGAATTAGGATAGTTTGAGACATTTACAACAAAATGAAGAGATACAACATCTACATCTTAGATTACCAGAAGAGAGAAAGCAAGCAATTGAGAACATATGTGAAGAAAGAATGTCTCTGAAACTTTCTTAACCTGATGAAGAAAAAATACACAAGTTCAGGAAACACAGAAAGTCCCAATCAAGATGAACTCAAAAAGGCCTATACTAAGACTCATCATAATTAAAATGCAAAATGTTACAAAGAGAGAATATTAAAAGCAGCAAGAGAAAGACAGCTAGTTACCTACAAGGGAGCTACCATAAGACAGTCAGCTGATTTCTCAACAAAATCATTTTAGGCCAGATGCGATGGCATGAAATATTCAAAGAAATGAAAAGCAAGGGCCTACCACCCAAACTACTTTACCAGCAAGGCTATTATTTAATTTTGAAGGGTAAATAAAGAGCTTCTCAGAAAAGATAAAACTAAAGGAGTTTGCTACCACAAAACCAGTATTACAAGAAATGTTAAAATTCCTGCTTGGAGGAGGAGGAGGAGGAGGAGGAGGAAAAGGAGAAGGAGAAGGAGAAGAAAGAAGAAGAAGAAGAAGAAGAAGAAGAAGAAGAAGAAGAAGAAGAAGAAGAAGAAGAAGAAGGAGGAGGAGAAAACAGAGGAATATAGTTAAAATAATGAAAAGGTAATAACTATGTACCTATCACTAATCACCTTAAAAGTAAATGGTTTGAAAAGGCCCAAGGAGGATATGAGATTGGATAGGATGGGGTCAATGGGGAATAAAAGAGGGATATCTGTATTGCTTTCAACGATAAAGATAAACTAAAAAAAAAAAAAAGACATACGGGCTAAATGGGTAAGAAAACAAGACCCTTTAATATGCTGTCTCCAAGACACTCACTTCAGAACAAAAAATACAGACTAAAAGTAAAGCAATGAAAGAAGATATTTCATGCAGCCGAAAAGCTGCATAGCAATACTTATATAAGTATAAAATAGATTTTAAAACAAAGGCTATAGTAAAAGACAAAGAAAGACACTACTTAATGATAAAAGGAGCAATCCAACAAAAGAATATTACCTTTGTAAACATTTATGCACCCTACATAGAAGCTCCTAAATATGGAAGCAAATCTTAATGGACATAAAGGGAGAGATTAACAGTGATACAGTCATAGTAGGGGATTTTAACACCCCATTAACATAACTGGCTAGATCTTTCAGATAGAATATCAACAAGGAAATGGTGGCCTTAAGTGACACACTAGATCAGATGGATTTAATAGCTATTTTCATAGCATTTAACCTCAAATAAGAAGAATATGCATTCTTTTCAAGTGCACATGGAATATTTTCTAGGATAGAACACATATTAGAAAACAAAAGAAGTCACCATAAATGTAGTAGATTTTAGGGAAACAAAAGAAGACTCCATAAATTTAGAAGGTTGAAAGCATATCAAGTATCTTATCTGACCATAATGGTATGAAACTAGAAATAAATCTCAAGAAAAATAAAACAAAACACTGAAAAGCACACAAATACATGGAGGCTGAATAACATGTCATGAAAAAATGAATGGGTTAACAATAAGATTAAGGAAGAAATCAAAAGATACCTTAAAATAAGTGAAAATGAGAACACGATAACCCAAAATCTATAGGACACAGTGAAAGGCTCCTAAGAGGGCAATTCATAGTATTACAGGCCTATCTCAAAAAATAAGAAAAATCTCAAATAAAAAATCAAACTCTAGACTTAAAGGAAGTGGAAGAAGAACAACAAACCAAGCCCAAGTAAGTAGAAGGAAAGAAATAACAAAGATCAGAGTAGAAATGAATGAAAGAATGTATTCACTGATAATACATCTGAAAGGGGGTTAATATTCAAAGTGTAGAAAGAACTTATACAACTCAACATCAAAAAGAATGCAATTAAAAATGGGCGCAAGACCTGAATAGACACTTCTCCAAAGAGAACATACAGATACAGATGGTCAATAGAAATATGAAAAGATGCTCAATGTCACTAATCATAAGAGAAATGCAAATTAATACCATAATGAGATATCACTTTACCCTATCAGAATGGCTATCATCAATAAATCAACAAACAAGTGTTGTAGAGGATGTGCACTGTTGGTGGGAATGAAGATTGGTGCAGCCACTGGTGAAAACAGTATGGAGTTACCCCCCAAAATTAAAAATGGAACTACCTTATAACCCACTGATTCCAATTCTTGAAATATATATGAAGAAACCTGAAACACTAATGCGAAATAATATATGTACCTTATGTTCACTGCAGCATTATTTACAACTAGTGACCCAGTTCATGGATTCGTGCACATTGAAAGGAAATCAATTAGAAGGTGGCTGGTGGGGCAGGACTGGGCAAGAGGGGCCGAACACACCCTAGAGCAGTGATGGCGAACCTTTTGAGCTTGGCGTGTCAGCATTTTGAAAAACCCTAACTTAACTCTGGTGCTGTGTCACATATAGAATTTTTTTGATATTCGTAACCATAGTAAAACAAAGATTTCTATTTTTGATATTATTTTATATATTTAAATGCCATTTAACAAAGAAAAATCAACCAAAAAAATGAGTTTATGTGTCACCTCTGACATGCGTGTCATAGGTTTGCCATCACTGCCCTAGAGGGAACCTCCTGTGGTCCCTCCCTGGCAGGCCACACCTGGGGTGGTGCTGCGACTCGAAGGGTATCTGCAGAATGAGCAGGGTCCCTCTGACATGTAGGTCTCTCAGCCTGGTCTGCAGGGATAGGCGGAAACTGGCTCTTTGACATCCCCTGAGGTCCCCAGAGTGTGAGAGGGCACTCTGCAAAGTTGCTGTTGTACAGAGTATGGAATGCAAATGCAAGTGTGCAGTAAACCAGACTTGGGGTCTACAGTGCCCCAGCAACAACATAACCCATGGCTGAAGGTGGAATCGCACAGCCCCGCAAGGAATTGGGCTCCCTCCTCTCTGGTTCCAGGGTGTGTCACCTGAGAACCGCTGCTGCTGTGTCACCACAGCTTGGCAGCTCCTGCATTGCATGTCTGCCCCCTGGTGGTCAGTGCACATCATATCTACTAGCTAGTCAGATACAGTGGGGCCTTGACTTACGAGTTTAATTCGTTCGGAGACCGAGCTCTTTAAGGAGCTCGTTAAGAAGCTCGTTAACTCAAATTACTCTATCAACTCAATGCAAAAAATTGGCAGAGAGACAGCTGGTATCTCAAAAAACTCATTAGTCGGGACACTCGTAAGTCAAGGCCCCACTGTAGTTGGAAGGTCGCTTAGCCATATATATATATATATAAATACTAGAGGCCCGGTGCACAAAAATTTTTGCACTCGGGGGGAGGGGGGTCCCTCAGCCCGGCCTATGCCCTCTTGCAGTCTGGGACCCCTCAGGGGATGACCACTTGCTGGCTTAGGCCCACTTCCCGGGGGATTGGGAGTAAGATGGCAATCAGACATTCCTCTGGCAGCCCGGCAGCCCTCGGGGGATGTCCACTTGCCAGCGGGGAGCAGACCTAAGCTGCAGTCGGACATCCTTAGTGCTGCTGAGGAGGCAGGAGAGGCTCTCACCACCACTGCTGTACTGGCAGCCATCAGCCTGGCTTGTAGCTGAGCAGAGTTCCTCCCATGTGAGAGCGCCCTGACCACCAGAAGCCAGCTTCTGCATTGAGCGTCTGCCCCCTGGTGGTCAGTGTGTGTCATAGTGACCAGTCATTCCCAGTCCTTCTGCTGTTAGGGTCAGTTTGCATATTACCCTTTTACTATATAGGATAGAGGCCTGGTGCACGGGTGGGGGCTGGCTGGTTTGCCCTGAAGGGTGTCCCAGATCAGGGTGGGGGTCCCCCTTGGTTGCCTGGCCAGCCTGGGTGAGAGGATGATGGCTGTTTGCAGCTGGTCACACCCCCTTCATGGTGGAGGTCCCCACTGGGGTGCCTGGCCAGTCTGGGTGAGGGGCTGAGGGCCATTTTCAGGCTGGCGGGTGACTGAAGCTCCCAACCTCTCCTTTTTTTTTTTTTTTTATTCTGGGATTTATTTACCTTCTATGTCTGTCACTGGAACTGAGAGCCGGCTTTAGCTCTGAGGCTCGGCTCCAGCTCTGAGACCTCGGCTGCTGAAAGCAGGTATCTGGGTTTGTTTGGCTTCCATAATTGAAACACTGTTGCAGCTCCAGCTCTGAGGCCCAGCTGGCTGAAAGCAGGTTTCTGGGGTTTGTTTAGCTTCTATAATTGCAACATTGTTTCTTAGAGTGCAGCTCAGAAGCCAGCAGCAGCAGGCGGGGAACCTTGGCTTCTTCCATCACTGGAGCAAGCAAGCCTCCTGTTCGCTTCAGCTGCCTGGCTGCCGGCCGCCATGTTGGTTGGCAGTTAATTTGCATATCACCCAGATTAGCCAATAGGAAGTGTGTCGGAGGTATGGTTAATTACCATGTTTGTCTATTATTAGATAGAATATATATATATATATATATCTCCAAATTTTGGAAGCAGTCCAAATCAATAGATGAGTGGATAAAAAAGCTGTGGCACATTTACATAATGGAATACTACTCTGCTGTTAAAAGGAAGTAAATTTAACCCTCTGTGACAGCATGGATAGACCTGGAGAGCATTATGCTAAGTGAAATAAGCCAGTAAGAGAAAGACAAATGCTACATGATTTCCCTCATATGTGAAATTTAATGAACAAAATAAACTAACAAAGAAAACAGACCAATACATAGAAAACAGACTGATAGTTGTCCGAAGGGAGGATGGTTGCAGGACTGGGTAAAAAAGGTGAAGGGATTAGCCAAACAAATGGAAAAAACTCTTAGACAACAGTGTGGTGATTACCAGAGGGAAAGAGGGGGTCAGGGAGTTAGAAGAGGGTATAGGGGGGCATAAATGGTGATAAAAAGAGATTTGACTTGGGGTGCTGAACATATGATACAACATATAGATGATGTATTATGGAATTGTACACCTGAACCCATATAACTATATTAACCAATATCATTCAAATAAATTTAATTAAAAAAAAGAATAATTCTGTGCCCCTGTGCTTTGTCTTATCTGGATGGTTATCTGTGTTAACTTCTCTAAAGCTGCATCTTTTTTAAAAAAATATATTTTATTGATTTTTCACAGAGAGGAAGGGAGAGGGATAGAGAGTTAGAAACATCTATGAGAGAGAAACATCGATCAGCTGCCTCTTGCATACCCCCGACTGGGGATGTGCCCTCAACTAAGGTACATGCCCTTGGCTGGAATCGAACCCGGGACCCTTCAGCCAACAGGGCGACACTCTATCCACTGAGCCAAACCGGTCAGGGCTAGAGCTGCATCTTTATTGACAGAATTATATTATTACTTCTCCACTTTACTTTACTGATTGGATAGCTGTGCCTTAGAGTTCATCGATGAGAGAGAAACATCGTTCCATGCCATTTATCCATATGAATTTTTCTGATCTTGTCACATCATATATATATATATATATATATATATATATATATATATATATATATATATATAGTCACATTATTATATTATAGAGCTAGATGAGACTTTGGAAATTTCTATATCTTATTCTCTTAAGTACAGTACAAACTTAGCTGCAACTGTTCTTTAAAGTAGTATTTTCTTAAAATTCCCCAAAGAAGATGATTCTTCAACCTCTCATTCTATAAAAAAACACCCAAAAAACTGACTTTTAAAGAAATGACCAGGGAGAACTTGACCGTAACCCATAACAACTTGACAAAGGTACACATTTATCATTTGCTTTTGAAGGTCTCACACTACACCCTGTGATACTGACATTTCCCAGAGTCAGTGGACATTATGTTTTTTCTCCTTCCTGATCATCTCTTTGTCTACTTTAACATCTATTATATTGGGATTAAATGCCGGGATTGTTCAACAGGAAAAGATGAGTCTTATTTTAGCTACACTGTTGGCAGCAGAACTATTCCCAAACCGTTCCTTTTGCAACTTTTATGAAAACCACCTTCAGGTCTCATATGAGGGCAAAAATTAGCATGGATTCAGAAGGATTTGTATTCACATTTTCATGAATTAACACACGACAGTGTTGACTAGATTATGTAATCAAAACTATTCAGGAATATTTTTGCCAATATTTGTAAAAAATGATATAATATCACTTATCAAGGATTTCTTATTAGTGATCATGGGAAAATCACTAGTGTCCTTCCTGATTTTTTCTATTTAAAAATTTACAATATTTACTTCTGTGTGTTGATATGGAGCTAAACACTTCCATTCTATAACATTTTTGGAAATAATTCAGCATTTTGGGAAACATTAAAAAAGACTGTCAGCACGTGGGAACCAGGGACTATCTCATTCTGTAACATTTCCAAAAAGCCAAAGTGGTACTTTGTACAAACATTACAGAGTGAAATATACTTCATCACTGGCTTTGATAAACTGAAATAAATTTTCATAGACATTTATTGGTAGGAAGTCAGTTTGTATTTGGCATTTGATACCTAATTATTCCTGTTTGTCTATATTATATACATTTCATTTTATTTTGGCACAAGCCTCGGCCATCCCTGGTTCCGTGAGCCTCAGGCCAGCCCTGGGCAGCTGGGGGCTGAGGGGACTGGGCGCCGCCATCTTGTGGCTGTGGGCACCACCATCTTTGAGGGCGTGGCAGTCAATTAGCATATTCCCTCCTTATTGGCTGTGGGCACACCATCTTTGAGGGTGGGGCAGTCAATTAGCATATTCCCTCCTTATTGGCTGTGGGCACCACCATCTTTGTGACAGTGTGAGGGTCAATTAGCATATTCCTTCTTTATTAGATAGGATTAGACTGCAGCATAACTTCTCACATACCTTTGGCTAAAGACAAATGTTTCTCATCTTGGAGACTTGTCTTGTTGGGACATGGAGTCTTGGCAAACATGTTTCTACTTATAGTAATAAATTTTCACACTTAATGCTCAGATTTGTGGCCTGAATAATATGGAGGCATAGTTAGAATTTTTAAAATAAGATTATCCCTGAAAATCCCAGCTTTATAATTACTTTAAATGAGAAGAGGTAAAGATCATCCAGATGAACTAAGACATGCAACCATGTGGATCCATGGCATATGTTGCATTGGCGTTATCCTCACATTTTGATTAGCAAGAAACTGACCTCTATTATTTTCCTAAGTCAATTGCAGAATTGGGAGGATATTAAAGATCTCTGCTCAATCCCTTTATTTCAAAGAGGAGGAAGATAAGATTCAGAAAGGTGAGAAAGAACTAGAACCTGCATTTGTTTTTATTTCACCCCTCTTCCTTCCAGCAATGAGGACCTTTTCTTTGCTTCCCCTCTAGTCTAACAACTTCCACTGCTTTCCTTGTTTCAAGTAGATGAATCATACACTAGTATGTGGCCCTGTTTCACTTTTACAACTGCAGCAGCTTCCAGAGACTGGCAAATCTAAGGGAGGATAACACAGCATTGCTTCAGCAGCAGAATTCCCATTTCCTCTCCCCATGCCCATCGCCATTTTCAAAGTGCAGACAAATAACCTGTGATACTGCAACTCAGCCTTTCAACATCTACAAGTCGGCCATTTGCTCATATATACTGCAAAGATCTACATAAGCAGGATCCCTAAACTTAACTCCATGCAGGAACTGTTCCAGCAAGAAGTCTGGCTTTAACAGCAAAAGATTATAAAATATATGATCAGTTGCTTCCTTTTTATATATCAAGTAATACTCTTATGAAGTTAAAAGTTGTATTTTCTCTTATTCTATATCTTATAAGTGAGTATGGTGAAGATTTTGCAATCTAAACTTGCCTGTAGCTAGTGTTTGATCTCTATGCATTTAGTTAAAGTTAGACGCTAGACCTCAAGCTCAACCCATGGAAGCCAGCATTATCTCACTATCCATTAATGAAGTATACATTCAATCTACTTTGAAAAATCTCAATTATTCCTGGTTTTCATTTACCTTTATGTTTTCTACACACAGCTTTTGTTTACTCTGTGCTTGATTGAAAATGGCTGAAACTTCTTTGCCATTCCTTTTATGAGAGGCAGAGCTGCTCCCTTGTCTGGACTGGCTTTTGTAAGTTTAAACAATAAAATACAATGGAAATGACATTCTGGGACTTCTGTGGCTAGCTTCTACCCAGATCCCTTGGAGGAATGCTTGCTGTAGGTCAAATCAGCTACCATGGAAGATGTCTATCATTTGAATACCAATTAATGAGGAAGTCCACATGGTGAAGCTGCAAGGAAAGAGAGAAAAGCCCAGAGACCAGGAAGCCCAGTTAGCCATCAGCTTTTACATCCATTCTAGCCCAGGCACTAAGCAAATGAGTGAGGAGGTTCTTTTAAATATTCCAGTCCCAGCAATGATGATATGGAGAACAGTGGAATCCAGATAGCAGCCATAACTAGGCTTACGAATCCAAAACATGTGATCTAGTTCAACCATCTCAGCCATAGCCAGCCATTTGGGCTAATTTACCTGAGTCCCAATCATCATGGTGTGAAGACAAGCTATCCCCATTGAGCCCTGTCCAAACTTCTGAACCACATGTCATTGAACACAATCGAATGCTTGTTTTATACCGTTAAGTATTGAAGTGGCTTATTATTCAGCAATAGCTTGCCAGAGAATTATTTGATTCCCAAACTAATAGTCTTTAACAGAAACCTGAAACATGGCATCAGCTTTGGGACCAGGTAGAGAATATAAGTGTGGAGAGGAGGAGAATAATGACAACGTGAACAAGAAGAAACAGACCTTTGTGCTATCTACCACAAAAGCATAATGCTTGTTTCTTTTAAATCTTATGTATTTATGGCCAACCTAACGTGGAATGACACAGGAAAATTAATTCTGTTATTTTTAACTTAGCTAAATGGATTCAAAATCATCACACTCTAATGGACATGACTCTTGAAATTTGGCCACAGCCTTAAGTATCTTATAATAATTCCAAACTACATCACAGTCCTGTTTTCAGCCTATTTATTTCTACTGTCCCTTCACTCTAGGCCATCTCTATAATGAGCAGCAACAGCTTCCAAAATATTTGAATCAGTTTGAGTTCTGCTCAGTAAAAGTTATTTGATTCTTTCCTTAAGTACTCTTCGGGTTACAATCTGTAGTCATCATTCCATATAAGCATATTTACAATTTGGCTCTAACCCACAGTGCCCCAGGTTTCATGTGCTTCTTGGAAACTTATGTCCCTAATGTTTTTGAACAAGCTGTATGCTTTCATGCCCTTATACACTATCCCTTGCAAATTCCTACTTATTTCCACTAGCAAATGGAAGTCATTCTTCTTATGCAAATCTTGGTGCACTGGTTCTTGTTTTCATTATAAGAGTTCATGTTTATAATATGCTTTCTGGATACTGTGTCTCGTCCCCAGAAAACTTTGAAATCTTTAAAGGCCTGGACTTTTGTCTTATTAATTTACTAGAGACCCAGCGCATGAAATCATGCAGGTAGGTCAATAGGCCTAACCGGGATCAGGGCCATCTTCCGCTTGCTCACTAGTCCCCAGTCCAGCCCCGCTGCCTCCACCCACCCCGGTTCCTCGTTCGCCATCCGGCTATCAAAAGAACAGCCCACTCTGCCTTAGGTGCCTTGTGCCATCAAAGGGCATCTGGCTCTTTGCCCCCTTTAAAGAAGTAAAATAAACGTCCTCTGTCTCCAGCTGTCTCTTCTCTCCCTTGTGAACCCTTTCACAGCCAGTGTTACCAGCCAAAACCCTAACAATGTGGGAAACTCAACCAGGAAGGGCTATGCCTGTGGGAGGAGGTGAAGGGAACCAGGGCTACCCCCTTGCTCCTGCCCCACCCTCCCTCCCTCCCTCCCTCTGTCCCTGCACTGGCCCAGCTGCTTGGCTCGGCCCCTCCCCCATTGCAGAACTGCTCAGCTCAGGCTCTGGCCCCACCCATCCTGCAGGGAGGAGCATAGGCAGTTTCTTGCAGACACAGAAATAGCAGTAGAGTAGCAGGTGGCAGATTCTTCCTGAGGAGGGTGTGTGTATTTTAAAGCTGATGTTCTCCATCCACCACCCAGCAGTGAAGGCTGAGGGTTGCTGCAGGCACTGAAGTCCTTGTTGAAGTACCCACTCCAGAGCCTCTCACAGTGGTGAGTCCTCGTCCCGGAGGCTGCACAGTGGAGGCACCATGTTCCTTTCAGAAAAAAACTGAAGATCAATGGGAGCCTGGAGGCTGGTAGGAGAGACCAAGAAGTCTGCCTTCGGCCCTACTCACCAGTCCCCAGTTCTGCCCTGCTGCCACCCAGCCCAGTTTTCTGTGGTTCCCTGTTGGCCATCCAGTGATTGGAGCCTGCAGGCTGGGGGAAGGGACAGAGAGATGGTCAATGCACCTCATAGCAACTGGTCAATCAGTCATTCCAGTTGTTACACTGGCATTTTATTATATAGGATATATCCTTGGCATTTACAAAGTTTCTGACATTTTCCAAAAACTTAATATATATTTGATGAAAAAGTGAATTTCCAAGGCAGTGAAAATGTAAAGAGACTTGATAGAGTTTTTGGGTGACTTTTGTGGAAACATTACATTCTATTTTAAAATACCCATACAAAGTTTCCACAATAGAAGATAGTCTATGACCTATAGAAATATAATAACCTCAGCATTAAACATAATAGAATACAATTAAATTTTATACTACAATTCTATTTTGTTTATTTGGCTTTTTATATAAATCAGCCTATCCACCTTAATTACTAAAAATAATCAGTTAGTCATATAATTCTTTTAATGTTATTGAGGATTGATTTGCTAAGCCTTATAAAAATTTTCTATATTTTTTACAATAATCGTTACATTTTGGGGTTCTCAGTAACTGTAATTCTTACTCTTTATATTTTTTAAATGTTTTTCAAATAATACCACAAATCATTGTGTTTTTAAAAAAAGCATATCTCATTTGTTCATTTGTTGCTTTCAGTTTTATATCTGGCAGATGAGTGAAATCATATGGTTTTTAGCTTTTTCTGACTGAATTATTTCGCTTAGCTTAATATTCTCAAGGTTCATCCATGTTGTCGCAAATGGTAGTATTTTATCTTTTCTTATGGTTGAATAGTATTTCATTGTATACATGTACCACATCTTCTTTATCCAATCATCTGTTGAAGGACACTTCAGTTGTTTCTATGTCTTGACTGCCATGAATAGTGCTTCAATGAACATAGGGGTGTATACATATCTTTGCAAATAAATGTCAAATTTTCCAGGTAGATGCCCAGAAGAGGATTGCAGGGTCATATGGTAACCCTATTCTTAAATTTTTGAGGAACCTTTATACTGTTTTTCATAGTGGCTCTACAAATTTATATTACCATCAAGAAAAACAGACAAACAAAAACTCTTAAATTCAGACAACAGTGTGCTGTGTCCAGCATGGCAGGTTCAATGAGCCTGAGGAGGGGCAGTGAAGGATTAAAGAAGACAGACAAGAGAATACAACTGGGGCTTGGTGGGACACTGCTTCTCTGATGGAGAGTCAGTGCCACGGCCTGCAAGCGGAGTCTTTATTTTATAGTCAGAGCACACAAAGAAAAACAAGGATAGTGGTCAACATGTGGTCAACATGTTTACAATGTTCTTGTGAGTTTCACCTTGTTTTGGCAGCATATATATATATATATTTAAGGACATATAGAGAGAGGAAGAGAGAGAGAGAGAGAAGAAAAGAGGTAAGAGAGAAGCATCTAAGGGATACATTCTGAATGTCCCCTAACCGGGGATCTAACCTGCAACCTAGGTATGTGCCCTGACTGAGAATTGAACCTACAACCTTTTGGTGCATGGGACTATGCTCAACCAACTGAGTCACACAAGCAAGGACACAACTTTTATAATCTTATTAACAAATGTCATCCCAGTAAAATTAATAAAAAGAAAGAGAAGAAAACGTGTATCTCATATCTTCTTTTGCCAAATATGAACTCTGACTATCAAGGAATAGTACCAGTGCTACAAACACATATGTCAATTTTAGTCTTCAATTAGTTCTAATTTTATGGATATAGAAATATTTAATTTTTAGTATCTAAAATGCTTAGGTTTACTCTAATGACATATGTGTCTGTTTGTGTTATGCATACCAAGGGGGAAAAGAATATTAATTCAGCTTATAATTGTATGGTCCATAAAACAAAACATTCACATTTACAGCTTCAGTCATTAATTAGGTAAAGTTAGCAATTTTGTAGCAAATACACTAATGTTTATTTAACAATTCCAGAGCTATACTTTTATTCTCATATAAATCAATCAATCATGTATACCACTGTATTGAATAATCTAATCTACATTATTACTGAATTATTTTGCTATAAAAATCACTATTATATTATTGCTATAATAATCATTTGCAAATAGTGTAATAGTGAAAAATAAATGCAGTCCTAACTTAAGCTCAAAATATCACCAAACTATTCCTAAAAGTTTTGACACACTTTTTAGATACTTTCTTCCTTTCTAGAATGCAAAGTAAAAAAAAGAGAATCAATGAATAAATGACTATTATTTTTTTTCTTTCAATTAAATTTTTTTCTCTCTTTTCTTCCTACCATTAACATATAGAATATATCTAAGCTTTCAAAAAACAGCTTTTAAATTATTTCAGGACAGCTATTCTGAGTCCCAAAGTATTGCATAGAGCAGGGAAATCTAATTTTATTAAGTCTATCAAAAATATACATTGACATATTGAATACCTACTCTGTGCCAGGAATTGTGCTAGGCCTTTGAGATAACAGTCTTTCCCTGAAAGATTTGGGACTATGCTCATGTGTTATCATCAAGTAGAAGAGGTGGACCATAAGCAAACCAGTAACTGAACCGTTTTTTAAGCTTTAATATCCCGATGTCACTTCTCTGAATACATGCAACTTCCACTATATTCCTTTCTGATTGTTATTCCAACACTGATGCAATATTGTTACTGAAGTCAAAGGGTTTTCCCCTTGAGATGTTCTATTTAATATTTACCTGCAATAAATTAAGAAGACAGGGGATTCCCATCCAAAGCTCTGTCTCTGGGAAGGGAGGGTTAGCCATTGCTTATATGCACTATGTGGTTGACTGCATGTTGATTTCTCCTTTACAGTTGGCTAAACTTACCAGGTTGCAGCTCTAGTTAAGCTCATCTGGTTGCAGTTGTATCTGAAAAATACTGTTCTACATTTCAACTTGTACTAAAAAATGTCCTTTAGGCTAACCATTGGGCCTCTATTGGGACTTGCTACTTGTCCTTCTTTTTAAATATGACTGAATCATCATGAAAATTTTGGGTATTTTGTTTTTCAAATAAAATTTTCATTTATTCTAAATTTCATCTACATAGGAAAGGCTCACTATTTCAGATACTGTATATATCTCCAGATCCTAATTATGTTGCTCAATATATTTCCTTTTTACTCATTTTGTACATTTTTACATTTAATTAATAGGTCTACTATCTTAAACATTGAATAGTGCAAGTCCCTGACCCAGCTGAAAGGCATATATTGTGGAAGGAATTGCTTTTTAAATGTTTAACAGATAAGACTTTATATCCTACCTAATAAAGAGGGAATATGCTAAATGACCCTCACGCTGTCTCAAAGATGGCAGTGCCCACAGACACAAGATGGCGGCGCCCAGTTCCCTCAGCCCCCCAGCCGCCCAGGGCCAGTCTGAGGCTCAGGCAAGCCTCGGATGGCAGCTGCCCAGCTGCCCAGGGCCGGCATGAGGTGCAGACAAGCCTCAGATATTGGCTGCCCCACTGCCCAGGACCAGCCCGAGGTGCAGGTAACCAGGGCCAGTCGAAGCTTGCACTGCTGGCAGTGGCAGCAGCAGAGGTGTGATGGGGCATCACCTTCCCCAGATCGCCGGGTCACCTCCCACCCCTGAGGGGTCCTGGACTGTGAGAGGAGGTAGGCTGGGCTGAGGGACTCCCCCCCCCCCAGTGCATGAATTTTCATGTACCAGGCCTCTAGTATAATAATAAGAGGCTAAAACTCCAACGTTTTCTTTGTAAGCACAAGCATATTGCAAGTTCTTCTTAAGTTTTCCCTAACTAATTATAAATGCTGCTCAAAGTTATGCTGAACCTTCTTTGGCTCTGTGAGAAATGGCTAAGACACAAATATACACCTTCAAATCAACAAAATCACCAAGTTACAGGCCATAGGGATAACTTCTAAGTAATCATAATTATAATAGTATCCATATCAATAATAATAATAATATTTATACAACCAGTTAATTGAGACTTACTATGGTGATTATAAAAAAAAAAGGCAGAAAGGCAGACTTAAAAAAAGAAGCAGATGTCTCTATTACGGCTGCCAAGAGACCCATGTCCTTTTCATGAACAGGATCTGAAATATATTGTAAAACTTTTTCGCTGAAACCTATCCACACCTACCAGACGTGCCTTTCAGGGAGAAGTGCCATCTCTTTGACATAAATGATATAATGCCCAGAAGAAGTTATCTGTGGGATAATGACATCCCTTTTGATATCCCTGAAAATGCTATCAATAAGTGGTAAACAGATTTAATTCACTTGTAAATGCATGCTTGTCTGGCACCCACTCACACACTGGTACTTGTTTAAAGCGTTGTTATATCTTCTTATGCTCTCCTGAAGTATTCCAGAGGCATCTAATATCATCTGCAGGGAGCAGACAACACTACAATCACCACTATTTCACAAATGTTTGAATAGCTTGTCCATTTAGAGTTTAGACCCTTTGGGCAGTGTCTCCTTTGTGCTACATTATAAACACTTGGTTATGCTGCAAGTCAGTTATAATTACATTTGCTAATTCAAAATCCACCCCAAGTCCTTTATTTATCTGAATTTATTATTCTTTTAAAAATATTTATTGGTTTTCTGAGTGGCTTATCAATTGTTGCAGGGAAAAAAAGAGAATGTTATCTAGGGCCTTTTAGCTCTTCTTAAACAACTTAGTTGTTTTAAAGGCAAGAGTTCTTTCTAAAACTTTTATTGCCATTAGAAGCAACTATAGATCAATGACTCCTAAGGAAACCAGTTAACTGGGTAAACCATGAGCTGGCAAATTGGTGGCATGTTCTTTTGATTCCTGGTCTCTGTAGCCCCTAGGCTGAGGCAACTTAAACCCCTGAAGATTCAACTGTGTTGTGAATGAGTGTGTGTGAGAGGGATATGTCCAAGGCTTATTATAACTTGTACATCGCTTATTCTTAGTGCTGACAGCATTTGTTTCCTCCTCTTTGACCTTCAGCACTGACTCAGTTCCACCCTCCATCATTTATTTCCTTGCTTGATACAACTGACTTCCAACTGTATCAAGCAAGGATATGTTTTTCTTGATTTTTTTAAAAAAATATGTTTTTATTGATTTCAGAGAAGAAAGGAGAATGAGAGAAATAGAAACATCAATGATGAGAGAGAATTATTGATTGGTTGCCTCCTGCACGCCCCCTACTGGGGATCGAGTCCACAACCTCAGCATGTGCCCTGACCAGGAATCTAGCCTTGACCTCCTGGTTCATATGTCAACACTCAATCACCAAGTCACACCAGCCAGGCTATTTTTTTTTTATTTTTTTTAAGAGAGAGAGTAAGGGAAACAGAGAAACATCGATGTGGAAAGAAACATCCATCAGTTGCCTTCAGTACTCGGGACTGGGGATTAACATATAATCTAGGTATGTGGCCTGACCAGGATTGAACCAGCAAACTTTCTGTTCACAGAAGGACACGCCAACCATCCCAGCCACCTGGCCAGGGGGAAACCAAATTTGTTGTGAGATTTAAACAGAAATGTGGTGTAGTTTATGAGTAGCTTATTTAAGAATGTGCAAAGTCAGGGTGCACAAGTTTTTACTATCTTAATTCATTTTTACTCAGAAGCTGAAAGATACTAATTGCATTTGAAAAAGATTATGATGATTGATCATCTATAATAATAAAAGCATAATATGCTAATTAGACCAGACAGCTGAACGACCTTCTGGATGTCCTTTCAGCCAGCCTTCAGGACGAAGCTGGGGCTGTGAGGTCCAGGGCAAGTCACCTGGGCTGCGAGGACTGAGTCCCTTGCACGAATTCCGTGCATCGGGCCTCTTGTGTGTGTGTGT
>NW_005871123.1:242777-290852 GCF_000147115.1 Myotis lucifugus | reverse complement strand
ATATATATATAATTTTGAATTCCAGGCCAGTGTCCCACATTGTCTCAGTCAGTTCAGACTGCAATAACAAAATGCAATAGACTAGGTCAGCTTATAAACAACAAAAATCTATTTCTCACAGTTCTGGAGGCTGGAAGTCCAAAGTCCAAGGGTGGCACCACAGTTGGGTGAGGGCTTCTTCTGGGTTGCAGATTTTCCATGTATCCTCACATGGTGTAAAAGACTAGGGAGTTTACAAGAGTTCAAATCCCACTCATGAGGACTTCACCCTCATGACTTAATTAGCGCCCAAAGGCCCCAGGTACTAATACCATGGTATTGGACATTAGAATCTCAACATTTGAATTTTGATGGGGCACAAACATTTGGGCCATAGTATACATGTGGCATGCATTTAATTAATTTTTCAATGACAGCTATGAGGAAATAAATAAATAAATAACTTACTCTCTTCACTTGAAAAAATGAAAAGGACAAAGTAGAAAATTGTTGAAACCCTTAAATTTTAATAACTTTTATGATCCACAGGAAGAATAGAAAATACTAATTTAATAATTTAAAATCAAAATTATTCATTCTTTCTCTAGATTATTCTGTTTCCTATTTTGGCTAACATCGTAATATATAAAATGCCAGGGGCCGTCACAACTGAAACAACCGGGTGGACAATGGAACAGCAGGCTGCATGGGACAACCAGGCTGGCAGGGGAGGTTAGTGAGGGACGACCAAACGACTGAATAGCAGGCTGTATGGGACACCCAGGCTGGCAGGGGGGTTAGTGAGGACAGACCAAACGACTGAACAGCAGGCTGTATGGGACACCCAGGCTGGCAGGGGGGGTTAGTGAGGGACGACCAAACGACTGAACAGCAGGCTGCATGGGGTGACCAGGCTGGCAGGGGGGTTAGTGAGGGACGACCAAACGACTGAACAGCAGACTGCATGGGGTGACCAGGCCGGCAGGCAGGGGCATTTGGGAGTGACCAGGCCGGCAGGGGGGAAAGTTGGAGGTGATCAGGCCAGCAGGCAGAGGTGGTGAGGAGTAATCAGGCTGGCAGGAGGGATGCAGTTGGGAGTGATCAGGTAGGCAGGCAGGTGAGCAGTTAGGAGCCAGTGGTCCCGGATTGTGAGAGGGATGTCCCCAGGATAGAGCCTAAACTGGCAGTCGGACATCCCCTGAGGAGTCCCGGATTGGAGAGGGTGCAGGCTGGGCTGAGGGGACCCCGCCTCCGTGTACAAATTTTGTGCATAGGCCTCTAGTTATATATGTTTTTATATCCTAGTTTCTATGCCTTCCTATTGTATTCCAAGTCTCAGAAAATGGGACAAGCTATTCTTTGGACATTGGAATGATTTGAAATGTATTTCAGCTACAGTTCAATATTTTATTAATTAATAAAAGAGAGAGCTTGGATTCCATCTAGATCTATTCCAAGATAAAGCACAGGTAGTTACTTAACAATTGAAAAGGTAAAGGATAGAAAAAATAGAAAATATGCATAGTTATTGAATCTCCATTTAATTTTCTTTTTCCTAACACTCTATCTACCAAACCTACAGGGTGAAGTAGAAGGCATGAAAATGAAAATAATACTTGAACTTTTTCAATACATGTGTCTTTAACTTCCAAGACTCTGCAACTCCAATTATTAACAACCAACAATGAATCATTCTATTTTTAATCTCCTTCTAGGTTATAGTATCAACTTGATACTGAGCTCAGACGCATTAGAACTGTTGACTAGACAGCTCTGCATCCGTCTATGAGAAATACAGCACATGCTCCTGGGAGGGAATGGGGAGTGAAGAATGGTGCTCTGTGAATTCTGATTGCTTGATGCACATTTTCCCTGGCAACACACAGTGCAATTTTCAGTAATATTTTCAACCATCACAAGAAGCAGAAGAAGAAAACTTTATTTTTATAAAGTGAATGACCTGGAGAGGATTATAAGCCTAAAACATTAATTGCCACCCCAATACAATTGTTGAAGGCAATTTTAAAAAGCATAATTAAATGCACACAATGCTACTAATATTAGCTGTGAATAAAACTTTCCTCTGTAATGAGTAAAGGTAAACTTTCTTATGTAAAATATTACCTGATATTGGAGCCTGCTACCTATTAAATACGTGTTTTTTTTTCCCCTTTGAGGCATCATTATGTTTAAGACACATACTACTATATTGATAATATAGACTTTCAATAAAATAATAAGGAATTTCATGAGGCCAACTACACTACTTATGAATAGTGATTTATATTTATTAATTAAATATTTTCATTACAGTTTACACTCAACATTATCTATACTAATAAAAGGGTAATATGTTAATTAGACCGGATGTCTTCCGGATGTCTTCCAGACAAAGCCACAGTGGCGGGGGCCGAGGCAGAGGTGGTTAGGGGCAATCAGGCCATCAGGGGAGAGAAGTTAGGGGTGATCAGGCCAGCAGGGGAGAATAGTTAGGGACTATCAGGCTGGCAGAGGAAGGCAGTTAAGGGTGATCAGGCTGGAAGGGAGAGCAGTTAGGGGCATCAGGCAGGCAGGCAGAGGGATTAAGGGCAATCAGGCAGACAGGCAGGCAGGTGAGTGGTTAGGAGCCAGCAGTCCCAGATTGTGATTAGAGAGGGTGCAGGCCACCCCCCCTGCTCCCCCCCCCCCCGTGCATGAATTTCATGCACTGGGCCTCTAATTTTGTATAAAAGTGATTTCTTATGAAGGCAATTCTCTGTTTCTACTTTCAAACTGAATGGTATTTTATGAGAAACTATAGAATGTATTACTTTAGATCCTGAAAAGAGAAACACATAGTAAAGGATATTTGATAATGTATCTTCTGTTGAAGAGCAAACTTTAAAATGTGTATTTATGTTTGTAATTATAATGGAATATGTAAGCAAATCATGAGTAAATGTTTTATGTATTATCACATTCCTGTATTAGTAAACACTGGGAGAAAAATCTAATTTCAGCTGTTCTGATTCATTTACACTTCAGCCATCAAATTTTTATGTTTTCCAATGTTTTTAATGCATAAAAAGCTATAATGATATCTTTAATAGCATTTTCATTTCTGTACTATAGAGATCATATTTTTTGATGTCTTATGAGTCTTATTTAATAACAAAAAGAAAATAGAAATAAAGAGAAAGTGATTTTACTTGATTTGAGCTATTTCTGTGTGATGTTAGTAAAATAATTTAAAAATAAGAGTCCATGTAAAATACAACTAGATTTTGCAACTATATAATGGTAAAGAGATGGTCAATATTGTTGAAGGCTACGTGTGATCTATATAAAACACATTTATGACTGGAAATATGGTAATTGTTAAGCCTCCCCAAATATCCATTGTTTTAAATTCATTTTGATTTGACCACTCACAATTCTACAATTTAAAAAAAAATTCTGAAACCATGCTATATTAGTAAAATGAACTCAATTATGATTTTCTTGCTAATAGTTATACAGATAATAATAAGCTGAGTTATATAAAAAAGTATGGAAGTGTTACTACCAGTGTCAGGGTCCAATGGTTTCTTGAAAGAGATTTCATCTGAGTTATTTAACAAATGAATTGCTTGTGGCCCATTTTGGTGTGACCCCAGAAATGATGAGCAGCTAGGATTAAAGACAGTTATGGAATTCTGGTGCAGATCACAACTACTTATCATGTTTTGCATTACAGAATCCTAGTGATCAGTTATTTGCAGTGATAAGATGCAAATAATAATGGCCAAATAAATAAAAGCAATAAAACCACTGTTTTTCATTTCTGCTACTCTATAACTGAACTGCAAATCTCCTATCATCATGTTTATCAATAGTTTCACCAAAATTGTTCAACTTAGCAGTTAAACTTGGACTCAGGATAAGTTGATGAAATCTTGGAAACATTCAGTGCATTCATTTATTCATTCGTCATTCACTCATTCAACAAGTGCTCTTTGAGGTCCTACTATGGCATGGCAGTAACTGTCCTAGACACTGAGGATACAACAGTAACAAAATAGCACAGTTTCCTGTCCTCATGAAGGTTCATTCTAGTTGGAAGAAACACACAGTAAACAGGTAATAAGCATACCATTTGCTACATGGTAAAAACTATTATGAATAAAAACAGAGCTGACTAACTATTAAGCAGTTATAGAGAGGGTCATTAGAGAAACCTCTCTGATAACATGCTGTTTCAGTCAACACCTACAAACCATGTGAATATTTGGGGAAAGATTGTGCAGAATAGGGGGAAGAGTAAAGGCAGTGGCCACAAGGGAGGATCATGTTTGTCATATGCAAGAGACAACAGGAAAGTCAGTGTGGCTGGAGCAGAGGGAGAAAAGAGAAAAGTGATAGCATCTGAGGCCTGAGAGGTATGATTCTGAGCCATTACCCTGCATGCACCAATTCTGTAGGGAACATGGATAGATGACATATGTTTTCTACTCTTAAAGAGCTTTTATTCTGCAAGGGATCTGAAGAATAATTTACATAGAGAACAACATAATGCTTAACATAGCTGAATTATTAATTGGGTAGTGCAGGTTTTATGATAGCAATGAATTCTTCTAAAATTGGTTAAAAAATTTCATGACTTTGCAGTAACTGTGTTAACTAATAATTAATTACCTTCAAACTGTTCCTTGTAATACTTCAAACAGCCTACAAAATGATTAGAAATGCACAGCTTTAGTTCTCAAAAAAGACCTAATTATATTCTGTAAAATAAATAAGGCAAATTTAACATATGTGAGACACACATTTCTCAAATATGTTTTATGTTCTGGTTTATGGGTATTTGAAATGAAAAGAATGATCACCAGGAGTCAATATGGGTTCAATCACAACATACCATGTTAGCTTTAAATTTTCTTTTGGGATTGTTATTCTGATAGACTATAGAAATATGTTAGGCACTGACATTCATCAATGTTATTTGAATGTAGATGCTATAAGTTATGTGTTAATGTCTTGTGGAATATTTGGGGCATAAGGGAGAAATATGAATGGAATTATTATGCTATTTTGTGTATTAGCAGCTGGCTGAACAGCTTCATTGTTGGCTGTCAACTGGCTTATATGACTCTTGTCTTATTCATGCAATTAATTTTTGAGCATTAACCACATGCCAAATACCCTACTCTCATGCACTGGGAATACACTGATGAACAGGCAGGCATAGTTCCTGTTCTCATGTAATTTACAACCACCAGAGAAGACAATATTTCAAATGTGTCATATGCTTAAAAAGTCAGTATCCACTAGACCACACAAATGAAAGTAGTAGTTTAAAGTAAGGTTTAGGCATAGGAAGCATTTGCATGAGGCAATGATGTTTTAAGATGTGTCTAGAAGAGACTTAGTTTTAACTAAGTGAATAAGGAGATGACTGTGGTGGAGTGCTTTCAAGGTAGAGAGAACAGTGACTATGAGGCTATTCTGATGCCAAGATCATACAATCAGAAAATTAAAGAAGTATAAATGGAAAATAAACAGCAAAGAGCATTTTGAAAAGAGACTGGAGATATACACAGCAGTCAGACGATATATGTTTTTTGCTAAATATATTGATGTATTGATTTCTATTTTAATTGCAATGGGAAGGCATTCAAATGTATCTATATATATAAAACCCTAGTATGCAAATGACCAAATGGCAGAACAACTGAACAACCAGTTGCAATGACGTGCGCTGACCACCAAGGGTTCACACAGAACATGGCGGGTGTTGGCAGCAGGCAGCAGAGCGTGGAACATGGTGGGCATTGGCCATGGCAGGATGGTGGAGCAGGTGAGCGGGGGCACCAGACCAAGGCGTGGCACCAGTCGCTATCATAGGGGCAACCTCTGGTGGTTACTGATAATTCTTTGCTCGCATGTGCTGCTGTCCCGCCGGACTCTCGCACCTGCTGTCGGCGCCAGACCCACTCACACCCACAGCCAGCACCAGAGCCACTGCTTGCACCTGCTGCCAGTGCCCAGCGCCGGTCCCAATCGCTTGGCACTTTCAGCAGGTGCAAGAGGCAGCTGCCGGCCCCCCATCAGCAGTTGCAAGCAGGGATAGTGCTGTTAGCATGTGGGAACAGCAGTGGCAGGAACGGGGCTGCTGGCAGACAGGGGACCAACTGGGGGCCGTTGTGGGAGAGGCCAGGCAGGGGTACAAAGGATGGGCCGAGACCCACCCTTGTGCCCACCATAGCCTTGCGGCCCAAGGTTCCTTTCAAGTTGCACGAATTCGTGCACTGGGCCCCTAGTCCTATCTAATAAAAGACAAAAAGGTAATTAACCATACCTCCGCTACGCTTCCCATTGGCTAATCAGCAGGATATGCAAATTAACTGCCAACAAAGATGGCGGCCGGCAGCCACGCAGCTGAAGCAAGCAGTAGACTTGCTTGCTCCAGTGATGTAGGAAGCCAAGGTTCCCCACCTGCCGCCCAGCTCTGAGCTCCGAAAGCAACACTGTTTCAATTATAGAAGCTAAACAAACCCCAGATACCTGCTTTCAGCCGGCCGTGGCCTCAGAGCTGGGAGCACCAGTGATGGCAACAATGTTTCAATTATAGAAGGTAAATAAATCACAGAAAAAAAAGAAAAGGAAAAAAGGAGAGGCTGGGAGCTTCAGTCCCGGCCAGCCTGAAAACGGCCCTCAGCCCCTCACCCAGGCTGGCCAGGCACCCTAGCGGGACCCCCACCCTGATCCTGGACACCCTTCAGAGCAAACCAGCCGGTCCCCTCCTGTGCACCAGGCCTCTATCATATATAGTAAAAGGGTAATATGAAAACTGACCCTAACAGCAGAAAGACTGGGAATTACTGGTCACTATGACACACACTGACCACCAGGGGGCAGACGCTCAATGCAGAAGCTGCCCTCTGGTGGTCAGTGTGCTCCCACATGGGGGAGCTCTGCTCAGCCACAAGCCAGGCTGATGGCTGCCAGTACAGCAGTGGTGGTGGGAGCCTCTCCTGCCTCCTCAGCAGCGCTAAGGATGTCTGACTGCAGCTTAGGTCTGCTCCCCGCTGGCAAGTGGACATCCCCCGAGGGCTGCCGGGCTGCCAGAGGGATGTCTGATTGCCATCTTAGGCCCAATCCCCCGGGGAGCAGGCCTAAGCCAGCAAGTGGTCATCCCCTGAGGGGTCCCAGACTGCGAGAGGGCACAGGCCGGGCTGAGGGGACCCCCCCCCCCCCCAGTGCACAAATTTTTGTGCACCGGGCTTCTAGTCTATAATAATAAAAGTGTAATATGCTAATTAGACTGGACAGCTGAATGACCTTCCAGACGAAGCCGGGGCTGTGAGGGCTGAGCCAAGCTGCCACAGCTGGGAGGGCTGAGCCCCTTTCACAAATTTTGTGCATTGGGCCTCTAGTTCTATAATAAAGTAAAAGAAAGCTGTGATAAACAGAGAATATGTTTATTGTCTGATATGGGTTGAATTGTGTCCTCCCAATTCATATGCTGAAGTTTTGACCTTTAGTATCTCATGCTGTGGCCTTATTTTGAAGCAGACTGGTAGCAGATGTAATCCTGAAGATGAGTTCATATTGCTGCATGCAGTAGGTTTGGCTCTTTATCCGACATGACTGGTACTTTATAAAAAGGGGAAATTCAGACCCAGACTCACAGGGAACCACCATGTGATGATGCAGGCAGAGATCAGAGTGATGCAGCAGAAACCAATGGTGGCCAGAAAGCACCAGAAGCAAGGAGGGAGGCATGGGACAGGTTTCTCCCTCACAGACCCCCCAAGAAACCAACCCCGCTGACCAGCTGACACCTTGATCTGGAACCTCTAACCTCCAAAATTTGTGAGATAATAAATTTCTGTCTAAGACCCCCCAGTTGTACTGTGTTACATTGGCCCTAGCACACTATTGGAGTCAATAATCACAAAAGCTGTAGCAATGGAATGGATTTAAAAAATAAAATAAAATAATATAGGGTTAAAGGTAAAATCCTTCCCTGGGTTAGATCCTTTATGGTACAAATAAATGATGGCAGAGATTGTTTATCAGTTGCAGGAGGTTAAAAAAAATTCATGTATTTAGTGCAATTTAGTGTGTGGCTCAGTCAATTCCATTTTAAAGTGCATTGAAAATATGATGTTTAGTGTAATGAGGAACGTATCTTGAAATTTGAAATATGTGTCAGTGTGCCTTTCTTCCAATATTTCCTGTTGCTTGACTGTCTTCTACCCTTTAAGCATATATAAATTGTAGTAGTGAGAGTTAGTTTTGCCATACTGAAATTACAGAAATAAAGAAAAATATGTTTTAATTTCAAATATGCTCTAAAACGTATTATTAGAAATTTCAGTTTTGAAATCTAAATATTTTTATTTGCAATAATCAGAGTTTTTGTATGTTTTGATGTTTGCTTGTTTTTTGAGTGAAGGATATTAGGAAAGATCCCAAAGTAAAGGAAAAAGGACATAGTCTTGTAGTCTTGTGATAATGTGATCAAATTTATTTTCAAAGAATCTCTGCTCTATATCCTTTGCACTTTTTATTTTTTCTGGTTTCTTAATGTAGCAGATTAGATAATTGATTAAATAACTTTCTTCTCTAATGAAAGCACTTAGTGATATCTATTTCCTTCTAAGCACTATTTTTGCTCTTTCCCCCAAATTTTGATGTGTTGAGTTCTAATTTTCCTTTGGTTCAAAATGTTTCCTAATTTTATTTCAGATTGTCTCTTAGTAACTTGAGTTATTTAGAAGTGCATTGCTTAGTCACCAAATATTTGGAAGATTTTCCAGATATCCTCCTGTTATTATTTTCAAGGTAAATTTTACTGTAGTAAGAAGTATTATATGATAACAATCCTTTTAATTTTTACTTAGAATATTTTTTTATGGCCAAAGATTCTATCTTAGTGAGTTTAATAGACATTGGAAAGAAATGTTAAGTTGTCATTTAGGTCAAGTATATACTAGGTTAACTTGTTAGTACTAGTCAAATAAATACTTTCTAACTTCCTATCTACATAATCAGTATTGAGAGAGGAATGGTAAAGTCGCCAACTCTGCTTATGATGGTATCTATTTCTTCTTTCAGTTATTTATATTACTAGAAGCTCAGTGCACAATTTGAAATCACAGGGAGCTGCCCTGCCTTGACACCTGAACCTCTCCACACAGAGCTCCAGTGCTCCTGGCCCAGCCCCCAAAGCCTCTGGCCTTCTCTGGCTGCTTCAAGCTTCAAGCCCCGCCCTCAGTCCTCCAGTCGCCTCCGCTGGTCCTGCCTTCTCTGGGATCCTACCCGCTTCCTCCTGGACGCCAAAGCAACAAGGCAGCTCTGCCCTGTCATGGTGCGGGAGGAGAGTGTGGAAGCTTCCTGCCTGCTGCGCTATGCTCCTTCCCCTGGAAGGTGGGCGCCGGGCACTCAGAGTGCGAGCAGTGGGTGGTGAAGGACTGGTGAGGGGGGCGCTATGTGCTCTCACCCCTGCCCTCCCCGGCAGAGGATGGTCCCCCCTCCAGGCGCCTCCCCGCTTCTGCCCCGTCTCCAGAGCAATGCCCCAGCTAATATGCTAATGACCTGGTCTTACCATTTGGCATATGGAACATTCGCATATTACCTCTTTATTAGTATAGAGTGCTTCAAGTATTTAGAAGTTATCACTAAGTGCATACACATTTAGAACTGTTTTTTCCTCTTAGTTAATATTGACAACATTATAATGTGATAATGTTTTTTATTCATGACAGTATTCATTGTTCTGAAATCTACTTTGTCTGATATTAATTTAGCCACCACAGCTTTTTATTTTATCAGCATTTTTACAATATATCTTTTTTTATCCTTTTTATTTTGAACCTGCCATATATTTTAATACTTTATGTTGCTAAATTAATATATTTATACATATTAATGTATTATATGCCATATTTATAGTAAATAAATATATTTATTTTCTTGAAGTTCTATTTTACACAGTTTCACAAACTTTTTCTTATAATTGGAGTGTTTAGATAATTTCAAATCCATTATGTATATGATAGTGTTTAAATCTATCATCTTGCTATGTGTTTTGTATTTGTCCCATTTTTTGTTTTCTTTGTAAAAATCCTCTCCTGCCTTCTTTTGGATTATTTTTTTTTATGATTCCATCTTATCTTCAGTCCTTACCTCTTAGATAACTCATTGGTTTTTTTAAAATGATTTTACCAGCCAATGTTTTTTTAAACTTTAGCACCCATAAAAATCATCTGGAGGGCTTTTCCAAACAGGAATTGCTGAGCATCACTCTCAGTTTCTGACCCATTAGAACTAGTGTGTGGGTGTATATGTGTAATTTTTTGCATATATATATGTCATGTCAGAGTTCCTGGTATACTATACTGATACATTGTTTCTATTTATAAGGCAAAGAGATACTTTGCTTTTAAAATCATTCATTTATTTATTTACTTTTAATTGGTTTCAAGGCTATCACTGGAAACCATATTTGGATCCCTTATGAGTTCATCAGATTCAATATCAGGTTTAGCTTATAATCTATATATATAAAAGGCTAATATGCAAAGTGTCCCCTCAGAAGTTTGACAATGAGACCAGAAGTTTGATCACTCACTATGACATGCTCTGACCACTGGGGGAGGGGGCACAGAACATGGCAGGTGACCAGTGGTGATGGGGGGGCACTGAGGGAGTGAGGGAAGGAGAAGATGGGGAGGCGGGAAGTCAGGGAGAACTACTAGGTGGGTGGTGAGAGAAGGAGGTGGTGGGGAGGCGGGGAGGCAGGGGGAACCCCATGGTGGAGGTGAACAGGTGGTGAGGGAAGAAGGAGGCAGGGAGGTGGGGAGGCAGGGAACCTGATTGGCCCTGATTGTCAGCCAGGCCTAGGGATCCTACCCACGCATAAATTTTGTGCACCGGGACTCTAGTCCTATAAAATAAAGAGCTAATATGCAAATGGTCATCATGCCCTCATGCCATCATGCTGTCATTCTGTAATGGCTCAGACACTCAACACTGGGGAGAGAAGAATAGGGACCAGCCAGGTTGCAGCCTGGGAAAGGGACAAGCTGCCTGCCCCACAGTCCCAGGTGCCAGTGGCTGGGGCTGCAGCCCAGAAGAGGAACAAGCTACCCGTCCCCTGGTCCTGGATGCCTGTGGCTGCAGCCCGAGCAAAGCCGCCCACCCATGGTCCCCTGAGGCTGCAGCTGGCCAAGGCAAAGCCGGCCCGGGTCCTGGATGCCTGCGGCTGGCCAGAGGGAGGGAAGCCCAGCTCCTGGGTGCCTGCAACCGTCCAGAGGAGGGAATCCTGAGTCCCGGGTGTGGGGCGAGGCAGAGGCGATTAGGGACAATCAAGACAGTAGAGCAGCAGTTAGGGGTGATCAGGCTGGTAGGGGAGCAGTTAGGGGTGATCAGGCAGGCAGAGGTGGTTAGGGATGGTCAGGCAGGCAGAGGGTTAAGGGGTGATCAGGCAGGCAGGCAGGCGAGTGGTTAGGATCCAGCAGCCTTGGATTGCAAGAGACAGTAGGTCATCCCCCGAGGAGTCTGAGATTGGAGATAGTGCAGGCCGGGCTGAGGGACCCCTACCCGTGCATAAATTTCATGCACCAGGCCTCTAGTTCTACACATAATAAAAGACTAATATGCTAAGTGTCTGGTCGTTCAGTCGGCCATTCAACCAATCAAAGCATAATATGCTAATGATATGCTAAGGCTGCTCAACCACTTGCTATGACATGCATTGACCACCAGGGGGCAGACACTCCAACTGATAAGTTAGCTTGCTGCTGGCATCTGGCTGATCGGGACTGAGTGAGAAGAGCCAGACATGCCCTGGAGCCCTCCCACAGTCCCTCCCCGGCTGGCCAACCTCCCGTGTCCCTCCCCAGCCCCAATCCTGCACCAGTGGAGTCCCTCTGCCTGGCCTGAGCTCTCTCACAATCCGGGCTGAGGAACCCCCCCCAAAGTGCACGATTTTGTGCACCGGGCCTCTACTGAGATTAATGATGAAGTTAAACTTAGTTTACAATTGTACTTATAAAACAGAAAATGAAACTATCTCCTTACTAAGTTCCCTTTTAACATAAACACCATAATGTAAAAGATATACATTTTATTTACTAACTAGTTGACTGATGCATGAAATTCATGCACATTAAAAGGGAATTAGAGGAAATATTTTAATATTGCTATTTGCCCTTTCTCTATAATAGAAATGTCAGAGATGAAAGAAAATTAGTAAAATGTGTATGAAAATCTTCCTCCTGTCAGAGTCTGGGGCACACCGCGGGACCCAGAGTCAAGTCCTCACCCACCCACATGTGTCTCGAAATTGCACGAGACCCAAACCCGGCCGGCCCCACCCCCATCAAATCTCACCCGTCAGGGTCACAGCCTCAGGTCCCCTGGCCGGGCGCCGGGTGGGGGCGCAGCCTCAGGTCCCCTGTTAAGCCCCACTGGGCAGGGGGGAAAGCCTCAGGTCTCCTGACCCAGTGCCATGGTGGAGGGTGTGACCTCAGGTCCCCCAACCCAGGGCAGGGGTGCATTGTCAGGTCCCCTGGCTTGGCATTGGGGCAGGGGGCATGGCCTGAGGTCCCCTGGCCTGAGCCAGGGCAGGGAGCATGCTTTGAGGTTCCCTGTCAAGCCCCGCTGGGTGAGGGGTGTGGCTTGAGGTCCTCCATCAAGCCCCATCAGGTGCGGGGTGTCGCCTCAGGTCCCCCACCCTGGTCGGTTGCCATGCAGCCTCAGGTCCCTGCTGATCACTCGGTATAGCTCATTAGGGCCCTCCGCTGTGGGCGCAGCCATCGTGTGACAGCATGGCGGCATGAGGGTTAATTTGCATATTACCTCTTTATTATATAGGATGTATTGTATGTCTTAGGATAGGACCTGGAAAATAATATTTATGAAAATGAACAACTGAGACCATATGGACAAAACATTATGCCCATTAAAATATGTATTTTCAGTTGATTTAACAGCTTTATAATTTCACTAAGAGACCTATACTCCAGTCTTTGGGATAATAAAAGAAAGGGATAAAAGTTACACTTGAGATAGTTTTAAATCCCTGTATGACATTGTCCTTTTTATCAGAAAAAATATTTTTATTGATTTCAGAAAGGACGAGAGAGGAAGATAGAAGCATCAATAATGAGGGAGAATCCTTGATGGGCTACCTCCTACACACTGAGGATCAAGCCTGCAACCTGGGCATGTGCCCTGACTGAGAATTGATCTGCTACCTGCTGGTTCATAGGTTGATGCTCGACCACTGAGCTACATTAGCTGGGAAGATTGTCCTCTTTTATTTGACTCTAGTCAAAGATATCCATTTCTGATATAATTTTATTGAGATTCACTCTCCTGACAAATAAAAGAAGGTTATAAAGAAATGTATTTACAATGCTCCAAAAGACTTGATTATATGATCAAAGTATACAGGTTTCCCTGGTAAGTTTCACATGAATAGCTGTTGTGAAACAGAATCCATGCTTATAAATAGCTCACGCTTTCTGAAGGATTTTTATGTTATTTATTTTAATAAAGGGGTGAAATGAAAGTTATGCTTTTTGGACCCATCTCCTACTTTCAGGACCAAGGCATTAATTTTTCCAACTGTTAGGGGTATTGCCTGCAGATAGCTCACTGCTGAGTCTCCAGAAATTATTCCAGATTTAAGAGAACTATTTCACTCAAGGTTAAATCCTCTTCTCAAGGCAATGCATATCCAAAACTTGGTCAAAATGAGGCTGCAAAAAACAGGCCCCTTGCCTCAAGGATGGGGACAGGGGCTCAAAAGCATATTCTAACTTCAAAGCTGCTCATGGGATTGCCTCAGGTCTTTGTTGCAAATATTTTGCAGTTCAATTTCTCCCTATACCCAATTCTGCTTACCTCACTCCACTATTGGTGTTTATTCTTAATAAACCATTTCACACACATCTCCATCATTGAGTCTACTTCTGAGATAAGATATGGGTACAAAAATATAACTTAAAATGTAGTTGAATCTGCCAGTGATTGTAAAAAAATTTAGTGATATTCATTTTCAGTAGCACTTACTGATTTTGGCCTGAGAATTCAGGAGAATCCTTGTCTTATTACCATTATTAATTTATTAATTCTGCATGTAAATTTACATTATACTTCCATTATTCCTTTCCTCACCATTATTATTAATCAATCAATGTCAATTATTGAGGTATGTTTTATTACTTATTTGAAGTATTACTTAATGCTCATATCCAATAAAATTTGATAAGGGTATTGCCACTGATTTACTTTTATCCAGAAAGACTGATAGCACTTTAGATATGAGATGCATGTTTTATTTCTGTCATTACTTCTCAAATCCTTTCACAAAACATTGAGCTGTCATCTTGCTTAGTGACCTTGTGTTTCAGCACTTGGCATTTGAAAATGAACTATAGATTTTATTTTCCTGGATTTCAAATAAGGAGGTCTGAAGATTGAGCAGTCATCCCATTTATGGGAAACCACAAAATCTAGGTGCAATCTGACAAAGTATCATAAGAAGGAAAGATTTAGAAATACTTTGTAAAAACATCAGAGATGTGAAGAATCAATTACTCACCATAGATGGAAGAAACAAAGAGGCTAACTCAATTGGAGTAATAGTTTTACAAATTCTTCAATATATTCACAATGAAATTTAGCATACTGCCTACCACAAACAAAGATTCTTATAAGTTTTATTGGGAAATATTAAGACAGTCACTAATTTAATCATTTATGGAATGCACAAACATACATTATTATGTTCTGGATCAATTACAAATAAAAAGTGTTTCAAATGGTTTCTGCTTTTTAGAGAGCTCCAAGAGTGGTTTCTTCAATTTCTTGGCATTTAACAATATTCTTCTGATGCAGTATTAATAAAGGAAGGAGATGATTCAAATTTAACAGAGGTACTTCAGACAGACATTTAGGCATGGTGAAACTTTATTTATACAGTCTACATATATAGTCAAATTTCATGAAAACATTGTATTTTCTCTTAAAAATACCGTTATTTGAAGAGTATATGCTAAGTGAAATAAGCCAGTCAGAGAAAGATAAATATCATATGATCTCACTCATTTGTGGAATATAATGAACAACATACTGATGAACAAAAACAGATCCAGAGACAGAGAAACATCGATCAGACCGTCAAACCTCAGAGGGAAGGTAGGGGAGGGTGGGGGAAAGGGAGAGATATCTACCAAAGGACTTATATGCAAGCATATAGGCCTAACCAATGGACACAGACAACAGGGGGGTGAGGGCATGAGTGGGGGGATGGGGGTAATGTGGGGATAAGGACACATATGTAATAACTTAATCAATAAAGAAATTTTAAAAAAGAAAAAGAAAACACAAAACACCGTTATTTTGTTCTTGGGGAAATTCAAGAATAATACTCAAGAATGCTATATTATAATGCTTTGATCTTACTGTGACAAGATTTTAATACCATGTAGGATACCCACCCACATAAAGTATATTTACCTAATGGTTTTAGGTATAATTTGTATTTTATAACTATCATTTTTGTATTAGTTTTGTATTATGCTTTCAATAACTAAAAGCAACATATATCATTTCTCAAGGGAGTGATAACAGAATGTTTTCAATCATTTCAGTAGCTATTAACCCGGCACAATATAATAAAATTTATTCATTTTGTACAGCATTTTCATTATGGTTTTTAGTAACCTGGTGTAGGACTTAAAATCCTAAGTAATATTCATTAAGAAAACAACACAGCAAATTAGAGTAAGAATAAAAAAAAAAGCATGCCACTGAAAAGCTCTTCACAGGGAGGTGATACTCTCATCAGTGTTTTTATATTGATACTGGGGTGGATGTAGATAGATTCACAAATAGGCAAATACTCTCTTAAATGGTTTTCTTTTTCTTTCCCAAGCCCTTATCCCTCATTTTGGTATTTTATTTCCTAGGCAAACTATTTCTCTTTTTATCACCAGCTCCTATTACTTCAACTGGTTCTCTTCCCTTTCCAATAATGTTTTGGGGAAAATGATGATAAATAGGTGTACAATCCATTATCTTATACAAGGGCAGATTCTCTTAGCAAAGAAAGAAGGAAGAAGACCCTTTAAGACCCCACAACCCTCTGTAAACCTTCTAAAGACAGAATGCCCTGAAGACCAACTGGTGGAATTTGTTAGCCAGTGTCCTTAGGGATGCAATCCCTTTAGCAGCATGTACTTAGTCTGTCTGGGCTTGCTTATTATAAACAAACATGGAACCTATGAGTTTATGAAGCATGGCCTTCTTGAAAATATCACATAAGTTATGAACTGAGTATAAAATAAAGATGTTTTATGCTGCCCTGACTGGTTTGGCTCAGTGGATAGAGCGTCGGCCTGCGAACTCAAGGGTCCCGGGTTCGATTTTAGTCAAGGGCATGTACCTTGGTTGCAGGCACATCCCCAGTGGGGGTGTGCAGGAAGCAGCTGATCGATGCTTCTCTCTCATTGATGTTTCTAACTCTCACTCTCCCTTCCTCTCTGTAAAAAATCAATAAAATATATATTTTTTAAAAAGATGTTTTATGCTGAAATGGCTCCCTTCTGTGTAAATAGTGTAACCCCATAATAACTTAGATTTATTTCATGTTAATCCTCACTGAAGCGCATTTTGATGTGACAAGGAAGGATGAGATTGTACTTGTTGGTTGTCTCAGACCGCTCCCTGCTTTTGCTGTGTGCCATGATCACTTGTGTTATTGAACTATCAGTAATGTTAGTACTAGGTGAGAGCTCTGCTTCTTATAACTCTGATTTGCCAACCTGATCCTTTGTGTTATATCAGCATTCTGAATAGTTTCCTTCCAGGACCCATGTCAAATCATCTTCAGAGTTGCCACCTAGGACTCTCAAAAACTGACCACATGCTAACCTGGTAAGAAAATTGTTATTAATTCATTATTATTCCATGTTATTATCATTCTAAAAACAGAATTCAAAGACATGAGTCCAATGGAAAAATATTAAAGGCTCTGGGAAAATGCAAATATGTTAGAAAGCAGGTCTCTGGCTTTACTTCAACTCACATATGTCTTCTCTATATAGTTGTTTGAAGAAAATTGAACCACAATTCAAAGAAAACATATTTTAATAGTTTTCCACCTTATTAAAAGAACTAATTATCAACAGGTTACAAAAACAGAGGAAGAAAAAATCTGCTTAGGAAAAGCTTTACCAAACTTAGTAAAATTTCTTATCTTCATTCTTAAGTAAACTATTTGATATGAACTTTTAGAAAGGGCTTAATAGAAATTGCATAAAAGAACACACATAAATAGGTGTTCTATCTACTGGCTGATGGAGGTTTGAACAAATTTAAGAAAGGATTATAACACCTTTTTTTATACCAATTTTAGGGCTTTTTGTTCACTTGGAAATCGGTTGCATTGACAAAACAAAGGCAAATGCATATTTAATTATGAAGAGCTTTGTTCCATTTTGAATTCAATATTAAAATGAAGGTCTGTGAAATAAGCTCTTTCACTTAGGCATTTCCTCATGAATTATACTATTTTGGACAAACTTCCACAAGGGTAAATCTTCCAAAGATGTAAAAAGTCTTTCAAGAAACATTATTTCCCACCAAATGAAAATATTTCCATGTCCAACCAGCCTTGAAAATGTTACCACTAAGAATTAATTTTACCACTAGGAACAAATGTTAGCACTAGGATCCCATGTGCAGGATCCATTATGTCAAAGAAAGATTAAAATATAGCACTTTCCACCTGTAAATTTTGTATTTCATACCTTATATTAACTCTTCCTTGTCTTTTCTAAGAAATAGAGATATTTTTGAATGATGATTTAGCCTCTTATACCCACCCTCATCTAACTAAAATGGTAGTAATAGGACTGTTGCACTTATCATTAAGAAATTGTGCTCAGAATGCATTCAGTATGTGCTCATAAAAGCAAAGCACAGTACTATTAGTTGCTTTAATTAATTAAGAAATTAGTTTCAACTTTTCTATACACTAAGACCTAATTCAACACACTTGGTATAGCTTGAATTTATGTAAACTTAAGTCAAATTACGTCTTTCAATATATCTAGCCATTATAACTAATAAAAATCTAAGTATTATGGCCTAGAAAATAAATGTTTATTCTGTTGGTGTATATTAATATATGATACAAAAGTAATGCTACTGAAAATGGGAAACTATAGCTTTTTAAATTAAAAAAAAACTTTATTTTCTAATATTGGTCTATACCTACATTTGAACAGAAGTTCACATTTCCTGTGCAAACAACCAGTTTTCTAATAATGTCATTGTAAAATATACCTAAGAAATTAGGTAAAGCACAGGGATTGAACTTAACTCAAAAAAAATCAAAATATTTAAACAAACGCATGTACCTACATAAGCATACACGCGTATGCATAGACACTGTGTAGTGTCAATCTTAGTACTCAAATCTGAATCTTAACAATATAATATCATAAGGAAAAAGAAGGTAAATCTCAACAGCCATTACGTACACAGCTTAGGATCCTTTATAAAGTTAAAAACAAATCATAATTCTGTGTATTCCTAAAAATACTCCTTAGGAAAACATAGAAATGCAAATAAAACTACATAAAAAGGAATGGTGACATAGGGTTCTAGATGATGAATACCTCAGCTGGTGAGAGATAGAAAATTAAGTTGGGTGAATACATGTGGTTAGATATAGGTTTGCCCAAGTCCAAGCTTTCTTTACTTCCTTCAACTTTGTATTAAAGTGTAAAATATTTATGAAAGAGTACACTCTTCACAAATAGATAGCCCAATAAGTTTTTACAAACTATACACACCCATGTGACTAATATTCATATCAAGAAATAGAACATTAAGAATAAACTCGAAATCCTCCTTTTGTTTTCTTTCAGTCATTATCTCCCACTCCCATTAAGAGTAACCACTCATCCTGACTGCTAACACCATAGATTAGTTTTTGCTTCTTTTTTAAATTTATATAACTGAAATAAGACAGAATGCACTCTAGTTTCTGGGTTGGTTTTCTCAACATTAAGTTTGTGAGATGAATCTATATTTTCAAGGTGTAGTTTTAAAGGTTAATTATTGCTGCATTTTTTGGGGGGGGTGAGAATGCATCAAAATGTGTATATACACTCTACTGTGAATAGGCCTTTATATAGTTTGAAATTTGAGACTATTATAAATAATTCCTGTGTACATAATGCTAGTACCTATTTTTAGTGAACATGTGTACATGTGTAAATGGTGATCATATGCATATGTCCAACTTTAATAGATCTGCCAAATAGTTTTCTAAAAGGGTTGTAGCAATTTATACTATCATGCTTCCCTATAATCACTACCATACACCACATCTATGTCAATATTTGTTAGTCTCTATTCTTTTATTAAACACTATGGCTTAAATTTTCATTTTCCTTATCACTAATAAAATTGAACTTCTTCATATACATTAATTGTCCATAAGATATAATCTTTTGTGAAAAGAACATGTAAGTCTGCCATTTTTTTCTATTAGATTTCTGTGTTTTCTTGTTCATTTGGCTTTATGTATCTGGCTATGAATTTTTGTCACATATATTGTCATTGTCACATGTATTACAAATACTTTCATACCATGTGTTGCCTGTTGACTCTTAATGGTGTTTTTAGCAAACTATCACTTTCACTCTAGACCAGTGATGGCGAACCTATGACACGCGTGTCAGAGGTGACACGCAAACTCATTTTTTTGGTTGATTTTTCTTAGTTAAATGGCATTTAAATATATAAAATAAATATCAAAAATATAATTCTTTGTTTTACTATGGTTGCAAATATCAAAAAATTTCTATATGTGGCACTGCACCAGAGTTAAGTTAGGGTTTTTCAAAATGCTGAAACGCCATGCTCAAAAGGTTCGCCATCACTGCTCTAGACCAATGTGCAAAATACTTTATTGTTGGTGATCTTGCCTTTTATTTAAGAAACATTTGTCTCCTTCAAAGTCAATGATAGTTTGCTAAGATTTCTCTTAAAATATGACCTTTCACCTTAGCTTTATATCTGGAATTGTGTATAGTGTGAGGTGTCTAGATATATATTTTCCTCACTTGAATATCCAATTGATCTGATGCCATTCCTTGAAAAGACCTGTCATTTCCCCACTGTACTGCTCTACCTTTTGTTTTGGGTGAGTTAGAAGTGCTGATCACATTGTCAAAATCAATGAAATTGCCTGGCTGGCGTGGCTCAGTGGCTGAGTGCTGACCTATAAATCAGGAGGTCACCATTAGATTCCTAGTCAGGTCACATGCTCAGGTTTCAGGCTCAATCTCCAGTGTGGGACATGCAGGAGGCAGTCAATCCATGATTCTCTCTCATCATTGATGTTTCTATCTCTTTCGCCCTCTTTTCCAATCTCTGAAATTAATAAAAACATATGTTAAAAAACAACAACAAAAAACAATGAAATGTAAAAATCAACTAAATGAAAATCCTATCTAATAATAGACAAACATGGTAATTGACCGTACCTTCGCTATGCCTCCCATTGGCTAATCAGCATGATATGCAAATTAACCGCCAACAAAGATGGTGGCTAATTTGCATACTGCAGGCAGGGCAGGTCACCGCCATCCCACCTGCCCTGCCACCATCCGGGCCTGCTATTTGCCACCTGGGGTGGTGGGGCGGGACAGCGCCATCCCGCCTGCCCCCTGCTGCCATCTGGGCCTGCTATCTGCTACCCAGGGAGTCGGGCGTCTCATGTGCGACCCGACCCGGGGCGGCTGGGCGGGGCAGCAGCGATCGGCCGGCCCGTCTGGGAGTCCCGTGTGTGACCTGACCCAGGACGGCGGGGCAGGACAGCGTGGCTCCTCTGTCACCCCAGTTTCCTCATCACAGCTCCCTTGGGGCATAAGCCTTTAGTCGCACATCCCCCGAGGCTCCCTGGCTGCCAGAAGGATGTCTGACTGCAAGCTTAGGCCTGATCCCCTGGGGAGTGGGCCTCAGTTGACAGGTGGGCATCCCCCAAGTGGTCCTGGACTGCAAATGGGCACAGGCTGTGCTGAGGGACACCCCCACCCCTGAGTACAACAATTTTTGTGCACCGGGCCTCTAGTATACTATAAGTGAAGCCATAAAAGAGGTTATAAAAAAGCAAGGATTATGTTTAATCCAATTCTGATTATCTTATGAAGAATAAATGAGAAATATAAAATTAAACATAAAATATAGATGGGTCAGGCCATAAACAGAATTCTTATATCAGACAGTGTCTAGTCAGTAAAACAGAAATCACACTAGATATATAAATAGAAAAAATAGGAAAACATTTGCATAAGTATAGAGAGGATCTTACTTTCTGGGCTTTTGTTCTACCCAGAATTGTTAGACAGCTTTCACCCTCAGGCCTGGGGACAAAGGAGCTGGAGTTCAGGCTGACCAGCGGGCTCTGACCTAGTCACCCCTGGTGCCTGGTGAGCCCGAGGTGGCTGGCTCTGAGTGTGCCACCGAAAGCTGAAAGCTGTGATAAACTGCTGGAACTCTGGGACAGTTATACTTTGCATCAGCAAGCAGAAATACAAAAGTTTCTTCTCCCAAGTCTGCTTTTCAATCTATCTGAGGTGCCCTTCATTACCAGGATATAATAGAAGGCCAAGTGGCAAAGAAGAATCGGCATTTGTAGAGTTCTCCGCTTCAGCATGAGAAAGCAAAATGTAGTAGAGTAGATTCAGAACTGAGAGACAATAGCTTAGTAATGCACAATGATAAAAATTTGAATATTAACTAATACCATATTATTTCATTTGGATTTGAATTTAAATGAAATTTTTGATAATGTATATTAAGACATAAGGCAAAATAGTAAATTGTTGCATTCAAAAGTAAGTTGTTTTATGTTCATTACTTCATTATATATTTATTTTTTGACAATGAGTTTTGCATATTTTTCAAGGTTACATTGGTGAGCAAGCCATTTTTCATTTTTTAAAAATCTTATGGATTTCTGTAAAATAAATTTATCACCTAAGGGTGACAAACTGCCTTGGCTAATAATGTTTATAATCTAAAAGCTTTGGCATTTTCTTGTTGCATTATTTTTCTTAACTAAATATTACTCTGTCTCCATCTCTATCTCTCTCTCTCTTTTTTTTTTCAGTATCTGCTATCTTTCAAACTTTGTGAAATTGTCACCAACAGCATCCCAACATGTCAAAATAATTTCAGTCACTTTCTAATAAAACTTATTTCATTTAAAATTATATTTTCACTTATTTTACCCATTATAGAATAAAAAATACAAAACCTTGTGATAATTTGCAAATCAAAAAATGTTCATTTTTAGCCCATTTAGGGAATGATATGGGGACAGATAAAAATGTTTGTTTGAGTTATATTGTTTTTATATGTGTAGCCCTAGAAATTGATTAAGAGATTATTAAAAAATATGTTACAAGATTATGGAGGCTGCACATAGCCATCTGGGAGGAGTGTAAACACAGAAGAGAAGAGCATAATTCTAGCCTATATATTCTTATTGATTATGTTGACTCCCCACCAGGAGAATAAGTTAATACACACAAAAAATCCATAAAAGGTGGTTTACTTTATTTAGATAAAAAAAATCATCACTAACCTTCATTAATTGATTTGCTGTGTCATAGAAATGCATATCGCGAATTAGTTTTTGGAAGAGATAAAGAAAGAGAAAGAACAGAGAACATAACTTATGGAAAGAGGCTATTTTCCTACACGTGTTTCAAAAGGTGGCAGCTACCAAAGTTGTATGGAATAAAGTAAGCTCTGATGGTAATGTCTCTGATATTTTAGATCTCATTAAGTGGGGCAATAAAATAAGGAGAAATCTGAAAAAATTGTAAATAATGAAAATTAATGTTGCTAGAAAATGCTAGGTTTCCTTCTCTTTGTTTTTAAAATGTTAGTCTTGTTTATAAAAAAGCAGACAAAACAGATAGCCAAAGTGCTAGTTTAGATTACTAAATAGGATTAATTACAAATTTTAGTGTACTTTACCAAACAATTCTTCTATCAAAAAGACCAATAAAACAATTAATGAAATAGTCTGTTCATTTTCTTTTGTTTTCTTTTTGCTTCTCTTCCTTCACTATTGAAATGGCTGTTAGCAGTCAGAGGTTGGCAGAAGTAGGAAGAAGGGAAATGAAATGACTGTGAAGTTAAACTGCACCTGCCAAGCAGGTTCCCATGGCAGCTGGCTATTAGGGAGAATTCTCAGGCACAGAGCACCACAAAGCTGCTGCCTTCACATCCTTTCCAATTTAAGGAAGAATAAAAACTACAGGTGAGTGAATATAACTTTTAGAAATAGATGGATTGATTCTTGAGACAAGGCAGAACTTGAGGAAATGGAAATAAAGTCCATTTTCTTCTAGAAGTTTCTACTTCAATGGATTAAACTTAATATTGTTTGAATAAAAGAGAATTATAATAATGATACATATACATAAATATCAGTGTATGTATTTAAGATATCTTGACTATAAATAAATTAAGGGGCAACATGGATTTAAATTTTACATTTATTAAAGCCTTTTTTTTTAATTTTACTGTGGCTGCTGCATCAAATATTAACATATTATATCCTAAATTAGTTGAAGTGAATAGCCATTCAACAAACTGTGCAGGACACCTTAGCTTAATCAATTCCTTCCCTACTGATATTTTCTTTGGTCAAGCAGACATACTCTCAGACAATATTGTTTAACTGTTTGTGTGTCTAAATACACTCATTGACAGAAAATCATGTTATAACTTAGGAAATTGACAATAGCAAGATATGACAGCTGAGAGACTAAAAATAATAGAAAACTAAGATATTAATTAAAAATAAGTAATAAGATATTTGAAGAGAATATTAATTAAAAATAAGTGATAAATACTTGAAGAGGATGTTGTTAGGAGTTTGCAATTTTACACTTCAAGGTTCCTAAGATATCACTTAATTTAATATGTTACATATTAATTTACTTGAATAATACATATTTTAAATCATCAAATTTATTATTTCCCTATTATAATAACAGTGATAATCATAATAATAGTTAACATTTATGTCAGTCACTGCTTTAATGCTATTTGGACTGTTGAAAGATTTTGACTCAAGTAACCTTCAACCATTGTAATTACTCTTTGTGGGAGGTTTATTAGCATTTCTATTTATAGTTTAGAAAATCAATATAATAAAATTTAGTAAATTGTCAAGAACACATGATGTAAGAGGAGATGTATGGCTTGGAATCAAAAGAACATAGTTTGAAAAACAAAATATTTAATCTTTACATTAAAACGGAGAATGAGATACAGTTAAAATAAAATGTATAATTTATTTTATTTTGCTAAAATACTAATATATCTTTTGTGCTCATATACCACTAAATATATATTATTCTATTTTCATTATTGGCACCACATTGAAAAAAAAATGCTATGCTGAATCACTTGAAAAAAAGTCCTAAAAATTATAGATCCAATCTTAATTATAATTGTGGGAATCATTTTGGATATTTTCAGTCTATACGTATAGTCAATTTTAGCTTTTAAAATGATATATTATCACATCTGCTCTTACTATTTATTCACTAAGACATTCTTCCATCAAACAGCCATTATTTAATCATCAAATAATTACATTTATCAGGTACTCTGCTGGGAACTGGGTGGATGAAAAAAAAATTAATGCCATGTTCTCTATTCTCAAATATTTCATTCTAGCCTAGAAAGTGAAAATAAATTTACTTCTGTGAGGACAATGAATTTGCTTGTATGGGACTTAAGGGCAGCAAGAAAAAGGATACTTGATCAAGCCTGGAAATGTGGGGGGAGGGACTAAAACAACATCCTCTAGGTCAGACCTGGGGTTTGACCTGAGTCATAAAGGATAAACAAGAGTTAGCCAGACCAAGTATGGTTGGAAAGAAGAAAGGCTGTCTGAGAAAAAGGGACACAGAGGCACAAAAGCAAGGAAAGTAATTTGCTTGAAGTGGGTGATGTCAAGTAGAGATTATCAAGAATAACAGTGGAGGTGTTAAGAGTCAACTTGAAAAATCATTTTAACTTATTTGCCTTTTATTCTATAGGTGAGAGGAAGTCTTTGAACAGATTAGACATGGAAGTGACACAGGTTGAGTTGAAATTCAAAAGATTGACTTTGAAAGCTATGGGAAGAAAGGATTTAAGGAAGACAAATTTCAAAGCGGACAAACCAGTTAAGTGGCTTATTATATAAGTCTAAGAAGAACCTCTGAGGAAATAAACTAGGGTTGTGGTAGGAGGATTAGAAAATGATGAATAGATTAGAATAAAATAGAAGAAATGCTATTTAGAATTTTAGGGTTGATTAGTATGTTCTCCAGGGCAGAAGGGTAATCATGACCCTCAGGATATAGCTTCAATGTCTGGATGGAAGATACTAACACTGAGACACAAATTACACTAAAAGCAAGTTGAGAGAGAATGATGTGCTCAGATTTGGACGCTGTGAGTTTGCTATGCCCAGACCTCAAGCAAGTGGAAAATGCCAACAGGTGATTTGATAGATGTGTTTGAAATAAAGGTAAAAAAAAAAATAAAGCTGGCAATAATAGATTTAGGTAATTAAGCATGCAAAGGCTGTGTAATATATGAGAGTGGAGGCAATTCCCCCAAGAAAAATATGAGAACTGAGATTAGTGTGTCAAGACTAGAATTCTGGATGCCAAACTGCAATGTCTTTAAAAATAATCTGATGGGGATCTTAGGGTAACTTAAATAAAGACAAAAATATTTCAACTCAAAAACCTAGGTAATTTCATTGGGTTAGTGAATTTCGTCATTTCATGAAAGTCACATTATGTCCAATTCCAAAATTGAGAAAGGAGAATTTCCCTCAAGATTTTAAAAGCCTTTGTAATAATCACTTACTAATTATTTCTGCCTATTGACTAATACAACTGGATTATTATATCAAAATTTTAGCTTTTTATGTTTTTTTAATAAGTTTTCTAACAAGTGTCTTCATTGAAAAAGCTCCCATTTGTGTGTCTCTCATGGTGGATAGTTTGGATAACTGTATATGATTTATTCCCCCTTCTCTTCATTTTATTAATAATAAATGCCCAACTTCTCTTAGATGTCTACCACTGCCTAACATAGCTCACATAGCAGACGGGGCTTATTTAGCTTTTAGCTCCAACAGTCAGCTCGTATCTCAGGATTATACCAACTCCCTTGTTAATGATGCAATTCAGACTAATGAGATTCTAGTTGTTGTCTCTGGGCAATTTTCCCCTTCTTTTCTAAAAAAAACCATCTGGAAGCATCCCATTTTTTCTGTTTCTGGCGGAAAAAATTATATGAGATATAAAACCTAGAAATCCTGCAGGCATCTCCATTCCAGTTTAGCCTTAAAGAGATCTTTAGGAATAGAGAGCTGATAGAGTAAGTAGAAAGTTCTACAGTGGCCCCTACCCCTAGGCCTTTAGTTACCAGAGCAAGTAAAGAATAATATCATTTAACTACATCCAGTTTCTTTTCTTTAAATATTTGTCGCTGTAAACATCTTTTATATTTGTTTTCTTGATAATTTCCCCTGTGCTAATTTGAATACAATAGAATCTATTATAATTTAAATTGTCCATATCTTTGGAAAAAATAAAACCAAATATTTATATTTGATGTTGCATTAACACACACTCTAATATATGAGAGTGGAGGCAATTCTTCCAAGAAAAATATGAGAACTGAGATTAGTGTGTCAAGACTAGAATTCTGGGTGCCAAACTGCAATGTCTTTAAAAATAATCTGATGGGGATCTTAGAGTAACTTAAATAAAGACAAAAATATTTGGTGTGTATTTTTTTGTGTTTTTAAATTTTATTTTATTGTTTAAAGTATTACAGATAGTAGTACATATGTCTCCTTTTTTTTTCCCCATTGACCTTCCCCCGGCCTCCCCTACCTGCCAGCATATGCCCTCACCCCACCCCCCCAGTGTCTTGTGTCCATTGGTTATGCTTATATGCATGCATGCAAGTCCTTTAGTTGATCTCTTAGCTCCCCCCCACCCACACACTCCCCAGCCTTCCCACTATAATTTGACAGTCTGTTCCATGTGTCTCTACCTCTGTATCTATCTTTTGGTTCATCAGGTTATAATGTTCTTTATTATCCATAAATGAGTGAGATCATGTGGTGTTTTTCTTTCACTGCCTGGCTTATTTTCACTTAGCCTAATGCTCTCCAATTCCATCCATGCTGCTGCAAATGGTAAGAATTCCTTCTTTTTTAAAAAAATATATTTTATTGATTTTTTACAGAGAGGAAGGGAGAGGAATAGAGAGTTAGAAACATCAATGAGAGAGAAACATCGACCAGCTGCCTCCTGCACACCCCGCACTGGGGATGTGCCCGCAACCAAGGTACATGCCCTTGACCAGAATCGAACCTGGGACCCTTGAGTCTGCAGGCCGACGCTCTATCCACTGAGCCAAACCGGTTAGGGTGAATTCCTTCTTTTTTATAGCAGTGTAGTATTCCTTTGTGTAGATGTACCAGAGTTTTCTAATCCATTCATCTGTTGATGGGCATTTAGGCTGTTTCCAAATGTTGGTTATTGTAAATTGTGCTGCTTTGAATATAGGGGTGTATATATCCTTTCTGACTGGTGTTTCTGTTTTCTTGGGATGTATTCCTAGAAGTGGTATTACTGGGTCAAATAGCAGTTCCATTTTTAAATTTTTGAGGAAATGCCATACTGTTTTCCACAATAGCTGCACCAGTCTGCATTTCCACCAGCAGTGAAGGAGGGTTACCATTTGTTTTTTCATTGTTTTTTTTTTGTTTGTTTGTTTTGTTTTTTAATCCACACCCATGTGGATATGTTTAGAGATAGGAAGGGATAGAGAGATAGAGATTGAAAGAGATATTTTGGGTTATTTTTTTTTTCTTTGTGCTGTTATGATCAGTTTTCAGCTACCTTGTCTTTCAAATTTCTGATTTGATCTTCTGCGTCATCTAATCTGCTGTTGATTCCCCTAATGCATTCTTTATTCATTCTTTATTTCTCACTGGTTCTTTTTTTATGTTCTATTTCCATTTTTATATTTCCTATTCTTTGTTAAAGTTCTCACTGAGTTCATCTACTCTTCCCCTAAGTTTATTAAGCATCCTTATAACCAGTGTTTTGAATTTTACATTTAGTAGATTGCTTGTCTCCATTTTGTTTAGTTCTTTTTCTAGAGTTTTGTTCTGTTCTTTCATTTGGAACATGTTTCTTTATTTCTGCATTTTGGCTACCTCTCTTTGTTTATTTCTATATATTAGATAGAGCTGCTACATCTCCCAGTCTTGGTAGAGTGGCTTTATGCAGTAGGTCTCATATGACAAAGTCAACCTGGTCACCTGATCCGGGTGCACCAGTTGTGTCCCTTGGTGGTTTGTGTGTGGCCTCCTGTTGTAGTTGAGCCTTAATTGCTGTTGGTATGTCAATAGGAGGGATTGTGAGGGAAGTCTTTCTCTCTCTGTCTCTCCCCCTCCCTTCACTCTCTCTAAAAATCAATGGAGCCCTGACCAGTTTGGCTCAGTGGATAGAGCGTGGGCCTGCAGACTGAAGGGTCCCAGGTTCGATTCCGGTCAAGGGCATGTACCTTGGTTGCGGGCACATTCCCAGCAGGGGACGTGCAGGAGGCAGCTGATCCTCCTCATTTCTAACTCTCTATTCCTGTCTCTTCCTCTCTGTAAAAAATCAACAAAAACAATAAAAATATATAAATAGGAGGGATTGACCCTCAGGCTTATTGGCTGTGAGGAATGGCTGTAACTACAACAGAGGTGCTGATGGGCAAGGGTTGACTCCATTGAACAGGATTCACTTTAGTGGGGCTCTGGTGCCTGCCAAACCTGCTGTTGGGGTGTGTTGTTTGTGGAGGTGGTTGAGTAGTGTTCTGGGGTGGTCTGAAGCTGGCCACTGAATGTGTTGGCTCTTGGGTGGGACTCTGGGACAGGCCAAGGTCAGCACTGCCGGTGCCTGCCCAGGAACACGTGGTATGAGTTAGAAAGTGATCTTCAGATAGTAGATCTTGTGCTGGTCGGGGAGCCATCTCGGAGAGGCTAAGCTGCAAACTGAGGCTAGCTGTAATTAGTTCCAGGATTCCAGGGGCTTAACAAGAAATACAGGATGTTTTGAGGACATACACTACTTGTTTGGGGCTTATGAAGATTGAGAAATTTGTGGGAAGTCCACAGCATGATCTGAGACAGGCTATTTGTATAAAAAAGACTGGAAGCAGCTTAGGGTGGGTCTAAAAGTTGGGTGGGCAGGGTCTCAGGGAATCACCAGGGCTGGTTCAACAATGTTAACCAGTTGATAGAGACTCAGCCTTTGTACAAGCTTCTGCCCAAATATCTGTCTGGCAGAAAGCTGCTTCTCCAGCCCACACCCTGAAGATATACCATTCAGTTCCTCCCCGCGTGTCCCAGGCACCTTTTGAGCTGCTGCCCCTGCGCTGGATCTTAGTGCCAGTGAGTCCCAGGAGGTCTGTGCATGGGAACCCTATCAGACCGCTGTACCAATTTTTAGGTAATTTCCACACAAAGGTGGAATATTGGCGCTAGGTGAAAGGTAGATGAAAGGTAGACCTATTTTCTACAATGTCTCCAAGTTCCATCTTATTCTAACCACTTGTTTGCATGTAACTAACATTTTTCTATATCATGTTGGTTTTTTCTCTTTAATGCTCAGGAACCCAGGTATAGGGGACAGTTAGGTTCAGGGCCTCAGGTCTGGTAGATTATTAAGAGGAACATCTTGTACTCCAGAGGCCCTCTGTTTCACTCTGTCAAAATCCCCACTGTTTTTCATAGCCAGAAGTTATGGAGCCTTCTCTTCCTGGCACTGGTACCTTAGGCTGAGGCACCTGGTGTGGGGCTGGGACCCTTAGCTCCTTAGGGGGAACTCTGATGTGGGCCCGGCTCGTTCTGAGCCTCCACCCCGCCTATCAGTCTCACGTGGGTTCTCTGTATATCCTGTTACAGGACTTCTCTTCAGCTAGACTTCGGGTTCTAAGTTATGATTGTTCTGTAGTTCAGTTGTAATTTTGATATGATCATGGGAGGAAGTGAGCACAGCATTTACCTGCTTCTCCATGTTTACTGAAAGTCCTGTGTTTTTCAGTTGTCAATTTTGTGGTAATTTGTAATAGCAGTTACAGAAAACTAATTCGATCATCTAAGCTTTTCTCCTTAAGATACCAAATAAGCTAATTTGGCTGAATTCTTTAAATAACAAAAACAAAGTTACATGATAACTTTAAGGAACCCAATCTAATAAAGAGACACTGCAAAGGACAAATGCTTAAAGGCACTAGAGAAAGGTCACCAAGTCTGTTACTTTATTTTTAAATTGCTTATTTTCTTCTAAGATCCATCATCTTATTTTAGAAATGCATCCCGTTTTTCTAAACCTTCTTTTCACAGTCCTTTCTTCTCTCACTCTTGATACTCTATCAAGCATTCACATTATTGGAAATATTGGCCATAATCTCCCCACTAATTACTGGAGATAATCTGCCTGATGAATACTTGGCCTTCATTGAATTTAATAGAACACAGAAGTTTTGCTTGGCTATCTTAGTGATTTTTATATTTTGCACTATAGAAAAAATTAAAATGTCACTGACACATTGTTAAGATATTGAAAATTTACATTCTTAAAATCTGGCTCAAGGATAAGCAATTCTTACGTGAAGCCCAAGTGATTTTGTAAAGAAACTCCTATCCTCCAATCATAGCAGAAAAATGATAGTCCCCACCATCCAAACAAAACTGCCTTAAATTGTTGAACATATCGGTAGAATAGTTCAGTTTCCTTTTTGAAAAGAGATTCTTGGCTCACAAAGTTTGAAATCATATGTGTTAGGTTGATTTCCAGCACTCTCCAGCATAATATCTAGAAGAAACTTACATGTTATTTGCTTTTCATTAGGCAAGTATGTGTTTTTAACTTTTTAAAAATTAGTTTGTTAAATACGTAATGTCTTGTACTTACTTCATGGAAAATGCTCAATGGCTTTTAATTTCAAGAAAATCAGTCTAGAATCTATACTGTATTGGTAGAAGGTGGATCTAGATTCTACAACACAAAGAGAGAGGAAATAAAAACAAAATTCCTCTTCCTTTCAATAGATTCCCATATATAAAGTCTAAGTGACCTTTATGACCAAATGACTGGAATGACCGGTCAACCAGTCAATGTGAAGTGCACTGACCACTAGGGGGCAGACGCTCAATGCAGGAGCTGCCCTTTGGTGGTCAGTGTGCTCCCAGAGCCAACCTCCTGTGGTCCCTCCCCCTGGCTGGCTGCCCTTCCCCAAATAGGCCCTGATCAGGGGGTTGGCTGACCAACCTCCTGGGGTCTCTACCCCTGGCCAACCACCCCTCAATAGTCCCAGCCAGACTGAGGGACCCCACCTGTGTACAAATTGTAGTATACTATAGTATACTATCTTATCTAATAAAGAGGGAATATGCAAATTGACCATCACACCATAATGGTCAAAATGGCTGTGCCCACAGTGGAGGCAGGCATTCTATAAGACAAGATGGCTGCACCCACAGCTGAGGCCGAGTTCCCGTAATGAGCCTTAATGAGCAATAGCAGGGACCTGAGGCTGTGTGGCACTGGGCTGGGTCAGGGGACCTGAGGCTGCACCCCCCGCCTGGTGGGGCTTGACAGGGGACCTCAGGCCATGACCCTCACCCTGGCACCAGGCCTGGGGACCTCAGGCCATGCCCTCAACCCCAGAGGGCTTGACGGGGACTTCAAAGAGTGCCCCCTGTCCCAGCCCAGGCCAGGAGATCTCAGGCTGCGCACCCTGCTCTGGCCTGGGGCACCTGAGGCTGAGTCCCCCGCCTGGCAGGGCTTGATGGGGGGACCTCAGGCCACGCCCCCTGCCCCAGCGCCAAGTCAGGCGACCTGAGGCTGTGCCCCCCACCCGGCAGGGCTTGACGGTCGAGGGGCTGTCCAGTTCTGAATCTAGCATGTCTGGGTCTTGTGCGATTTCGAGGCACACGTGGGTGGGTGGGGACCTGACTCTGGTTCCTGTGGCATGCTCCAGACTCTGACAGGAGGAAGATTTTCATATTTTACTAATCTAATTTTCTTTCATCTCTGACACTTCTATTATAGAGAAAGGGCAAATATCAATATTAAAATATTGCCCCTAATTAATTCTCTTTTAATGTGCACAGATTTTGTGCACTGGATCACTAGTAATAGTATAACTAAAGCCTAATTTACATCCATCAGACATCTTTGGACATCTTTCCCTTCAGGTTTTTGACTCTTGATCTATTGTGTTCTCTCCATTTTTGTGAATCACTCCTTCAGGACCACAAACAAAATTGTACATAACATAGTTTGAAGCAGTGTAGTGTCATCCTTAGAAGAGACAGGTTCACTTTATACAAAACTGGGGTTTTTTTTCAAGTGTCTGACCTTGAACAATTGAAAAAAAAATCTATATATCTTTAAGCTTCAATTTCCTCATCTGTAAAACAGGGAAAATAGGTCCTATGTTACCAGGTTATGTGTATAGCAATTGTCTAGCACCAAGTAAGTGTTTTATAAATTGCAACTGTTATTACTTAGCTAAACAATAACAAACAAATATTTGGTTGTTATGTTTGTTTTGGATTAGAAATAACATGTTAGTTTTTCCCAACAAATTGATCATTTTTTTCAAAGCACACATTCTATTTTCTGAGGAAATAGATGAAAGCTAGTGTTTGCTTTAAAATCTTTTCTTTTTTTTAAAAAAAAGGAAATGCATCTTTGAATACAACATGAAAACTGAAGAATGAATCTTACTATAAAATGTAAGAAATTTTCTATTTTTGTAAAAAAATCTAAAGACAAACAGAAAGGATAGTAATAAGTGCCAGATACACCATTATTAAGATCATATTAGGAATATGTTTCAAATTGCCATAAACTTTAATATTTTTTCTAAAGTTTGAATGGAGAGGGTTTTTGTTAATTCAAAATGCAGGCACCATATTAATTGGTAGCTTCAGGTAGAAAAGAATGTAATAACTTATTCTATTGCCAGAGGAAGGTCAATGAGGAAAAAAAGGAGACATATGTACTACTATTTGTAATACTTTAAACAATAAAATAAAATTTTAAAAAAGTAAATTTTAAAATCACTTAAAATAACATCATCAGTGAATTGCTTTATTATCAACCCTATTCTTCTCTCATTATCTTACTAAAGTCTGGATCTGCAAATTTACCTCCATCCTTCCAAGTAGTGACTGTACCATAATGGGTTGTTAATTTTAATTAAATTTACCAGGCTACATTTTTCTGTCAAGAACTTATTCTGAACTCTTGTAGCAATCACAGAAAATTTTAATGAAATATTGGAGAGCAGAGTTTGGCCCTTTGTGATTAGAGAGATTATAAATTAGTGGTTTTATTATCAAAGAAGTGTTAGGTAAAATATTATTGGTTTAGACCAGTATATTTGTAAGACTTTATTTTCTTAATAATTTCATGTCCAGCTTCACAAGTTAAAAAATAAATTAAACAGTGCAAAAGTCCTAAAAACAAAACTCTATTGTTTGGTCTTGAATTGTTATTCTATCTGGTCATAGAAGACATATTAACTTCAAATGACAAAACTTTCTTTCGTTTTTGTTATATACAGCAATACATCCAGAATATTTATGAGTCCTAAGTATTAGATAAAATATGTAAAAGATGCAGATAATTGCCTTTAATGAACTTAGAGTCAAGTGGGAAATATCCAGTAAAGGCAAATTATATTCTGAGTAGGCCATACATGTGGTGTGATTTTAGGGTCCTATGTGCAACCCAGAATACCCTGAAGAATTTGGTTAATTGCTGAAAAATTCTCCCACAAAAATGTTTTCTGAGAATATGGAGTTATAAAAGCTTTATACTTTAGAAGATTATTTGCTATATAAATGTTAAGCAATGTTTAAATTATTAATCTCTAAACAAGTTTATCAAGTTGTTTTCAAGTGACTGTAAGATGAAAGGGAATCTACAGGAAGGAACCCCACAGATGACTAAATAACAATAACATCAAAGTAAACATAATCATGTCTAAATTTAGACTGTACTTGCCAGAGATAAACACTCCTAAAAATCTTCCTCCGGATTACTCCTTTTCCTTCCTTCTTTCTTTCCTTCCCTTCCTTCCTTCCTTCCTTCCTTCCTTCCTTCCTTCCTTCCTTCCTTCCTTCCTTCCTTCCTTCCTTCCTTCCTTCACCTGAGGATATTTTCCCATTGATTTTTAGAAAGAGTGGAAGGAAGGGGGAGAGACACATCAATTGGTTGCCTCCAGCATGCACCCCTACCTTGCTGAGGATTGAGCCTGCAACAGAGGGTATGGTTCCTTTGACTGGAATTGAACCCAGGACTCTTCAGTCTGCAGGCTGATGTTCTATTCACCAAGCCAAACTGCCAGGGATGCTTTTCCTTACAAGGAGTAAAAGAAGGGAAAAGCAAAGATATTGAATTTTGTAGAAGATCCAATCAGCAAATAATTATGACCTCCAAAGATATCCTTAAAATATGTAGTCTGAAAAAATTACATCAAATATTGGCTGAAATAATAAATATTAATTTCATAAGTATTTTTACTTTAGAAGATTCTGATCTAAATAGATCATTATACTCCTTCTAAGAGAAAAAGGAAAATTAAGAAATTACTCCATTAATTCTGAAACAAAATTCTCTATATAGCAATTATATTGAGACAGAAATGATCACATTACTGAGAATATTTTTCTGAATATATGTAGAATATATTTGTAAACTAACTCTATGAAAACTCATTTTTCATTCACAATTTTTAAAAGAAAGCACTATGAATAAGATGAGATTAGTGTACAGAGAAGGACAAAAATATCACTTAACCAACAAGTACAGGAAGCACTTGGAGAAGGCAGGCAGGGATTGGCCAACAGCATAGAGCACTGATGAAGCTGTGAATCATGAACCCATATACTAATCCAACTGGGGGGACGTCTCAGAGGGTTTCACACCCACAGGGTGGATGGAGCCAATGCAATTATTATAAAGCAAATGTTTCCATTCTCTTCGTGAGTTTTCCGGTTACAATCAGTGATTTATTTACAAGCTGAGTTTAATCACTCTCATGTAAATTATCACCACTTGTACATATTTAGAAGGGAAAAATATATATCATTGCTATTACAAACAGCTTAAGGGTGATGTTCATTATGGGCACAGATTACAAAGATAATTATATTTGTGACATGGACTAAAGAAAAATATTAAGAATTTTGACTTCTCACATGATCCTGTACTTAAAGGATTGTATTGTCCCAACTGTCAATGGTGTACTGTCCAGAGAGAGGACAGGAAACCTAAAGAAGACAAAGGCTGATAGCATTGCCACTACAGAATGCCACGGAAGCCTTAATAAAAAGGGGAGGTCACACTCAAATATCAATAAACTTTATCTAGACAACGTCCCATGTCTCCAGATAAATTTGAGAGGACAAGTTCCAAGAGCAAAACTTGTGTGAAAATCTTCAAATAAGTCACAACTTCTCAGCTATCCTTATATTTTATGTAATTTATGAGGACTGCAGAATCTTCAACTCTATTTCCAGTTGAAAAACATATTTAAAAATAGTTTTATATACTAGTCAAGGTAGAAGTCAGAGCTTGAGCCAGATTTCCTCATGTAGCCCCAGTGGCCTTTCCCTGCAGTCTTGAAACCTGGGGATCTCACTGTGAGGGTCCAGAATCAGTCATCCCAAACTGTGCCTTTGGGGTATGCAGATGGTTTTCAGCTAAAGGCAATTTTGCCTTCAGGCTCAAAAGAAACTTCTTTCCCTCCCTTTAATTACCTGGAAGAACTTGAATTAAGGGCCTTGCCCATAATAAGAGATTAGTAACTATAACCTTTTGACCCACTTCCATGGCAGAACAAACTTTTACTTACCAAACATCTGCTCTTATCATCCTGCAGTGGCCTTTTGAAACCTCCAAGGCACATTACTGCATCTAACTCAGGATGTCTTATACACAATGTTCCCTTCTGTCTCTGAACCTCTCCTGTGGGATCTGTGACTCATGTATGTGGCATTCCCATACATATGTATGTATTAAATTTGGTTACTTTTTCCTGCTAATGTCTCACGTCTATATGATTATTAGGCCAGCCAGAAGAATCTTGAAGGTAGAGGAAAGTCTGTTTCTCCCCCACATCACAAAGACATAAACACATGTGAGCTGTAGTATTGTAGGATAGAACATCATTTTTATTATTCAATATATACGAGGGAAACAGTTTTGTTTGCTTAACATACATTTGCCTTTCCAATATTGGTTTCCACTAGACAGTTTGAAATGAATAGTTAAAAACTATTTATCTGCTCCCTGTTCATTCTGATGATTTAGTTGGAAAGAAATATATTTATTGTCCCTGTGTTCCAATTATCTTGAATTCACAATACAGTGAATTGAATGGTTAATCAAACACTGAAATCTTCAGCTTATATGATTCAAAGAAAAACTAAAATCAAATGAATTCTAAAAACAATATTCTTTTCTTGTTGGATATCTTAAATTAAGAAGCTTGAAGCATTTTTCGCAGCACTAGTCAAAATATTCTCTCGCCTCCCCCACAATCGCCTCCTTATAACTGTTAAAATAACACTGTCTACAATTATGGCATCATTTGTTATGCATGATATAATAGACTGCAAATATCAAGAGGTATTATCATTACTTTTGTCCTTTGTTCTTTCGGGCCAGAATATTGCATACTTCTTTACTTTGACATTTATTGCTTTTAGATTGGTAATAGAATGGTTTGTGTTGCTCATTATCTTGAATGATGATAATATTAGAGGCTGGGGAGTCTATGTAATCTGTTAAGCAAAGTAAAGACTTGGTATAATTTAGCAAAGGTTATTACTGGACAATTACCCAGAATACAGTTCAAGTCTAATAAAATTCAGTCATATCCAGTCTTAAATAGAACATTTACTATGGTTTGTAGAAAGTTGGATCAGGTTGTATTCATATATACTTTTTTCCTGCTACTTTTCACAAGTTCACCCTGACTGTTTCATAGGTAAAAATTACAGTGACATAATTTGCCTGTAATAGTGAACAAGATAAAATGCAAACTTATTAGGTTTTAAATTATCAAGTGTTATGTTATTGTGTAAGACATGTATCTATTAGCAAATTTTAGTCATTTCCAGTACTAGAAACTAATGTCCTACACTCTCTCCTGACATATGCATCATTCTCTGTGAGGCATCTCCAATTCTTCATAGCTATAACTGGATATTCCACAAAATGAAAATGAAAAAGAAAATACTTCAGCCAGAAAGAAATATATTTTTTTCCACAGGGACCCCAACTGGTCATGTCTGCAAACATAAGCATTTTTCTATATAGTATAGGCAAATAATATAGGGAAAGAAATAAGGGCTAAATCTCTAACTCCAAAGTAAAATAATCAAGAATGTCAAAATTTTAAACTGCAGGTCAAATTATACTACATGAAACTGTTTTATTAAGTATTATTTGTGTTTAAAAAGCAAATTTTGGATAGCTGAGCTGGTGATTTTCTTGTCTTAAGCAATGCTATAACAATTGAAATTTCACGTTGCAAAACCCTATGTATGGGAGATTTTGTGCAATGGTAGCAGGACTTAACTTCTATTGAGCAAAAACATTTAAGACGCACTAAAGGAAGAAGCATATTGATTAAAGTTAAGTCACATGCCATCTGGATCACTATATCTTGTTCAGTATGCATTCAACCAATGTAAAGAGGAAACATTTTTCAGGGCATGACTCCATAACAGATATCTTGTGAGGCATCACATTAACGGAAACTGCTCTGGAAATCGCACTGTATGATATATCTGGGGGTAGTTTAGGTACCTAAGGTAAAAGTAGAATAAGCCAGTATTACAGCAACCATTCAGGCATTCATCAAAATATCCATCCAACAAATATTATTGGAACAAAAATGTTGACCTAAATAAAGATGAATCATAGATAATGTACTTTAATTATTCAGACTTGTAAGGGTTCATGCCAAGTAGTTTAGTCACAAGTCCAAAAATTATAAATTGTTCCATTATCTATTGCAACACAATAAATCATCCTAAAGTTTCAATTAAAACAACACATATTTATGGTCTCACTATTTCTGTGTCAGAAATGTGGGCACAGTTTACGCTGGCTCTCTCCTTCCTGGTCTCTCATAAGGCTGCAGGTTAGAGGATATTGAGGCTGGGGAATGATCTTTCAGTCTTACTTTGTTGGCGGGATTCAGTTTTGGGATAGTTCTTGGACTGAGGGCCTCAGCATCTTACTAGCTGTTGGCTAAAGACTTCTCTGATTTCTTGCCATGTAGAACCCTCAAAGCTAATAGTTATCTTTATCAAAGCTAATGATAAGTGGTAGGGGAGAGATTACTTTCCAGGTGAAAATAATTTTGTGTAGCTTAATAATAGTTTCATCTTCTCAATGTTGCCATACTCTGTTGTTTAAAAGCAAGTTATGCAAAGGAAGATATGACTAAGGTTGTTAATAGGAGGTGAAGATCATTTGGGGCCATCTTAGAAACGGCCTGCCATAATGCTTAGATCAATATGTGAAAAATATTTTCCCCATGATGATGAATTATACTTCTATTAATTCTTGGAAATAATTTTTCTACTTAATAATTGCTTATGTGTCAATCACTACACTAAACACATTGCCAAGCTCATAAAATTTACTCTTTGAAAATACAATGTATTTGTGTTTCATTGTCCCATTTTATAGGTAAGAAAATTAAAAAAGATATGTTTAGCAATTTGTCCAAGGACATGTATCCCATGAATGACACATTCAATATCAAATCCAGATAATTACTACATAAGCAATGATTTTACCACTACGTTTGTGAAGGAGGTTGCATTTGAACTGTGACTTCACACTTTGCAATGATTAGAAAAACAGGCAGAGAGGAAAATAAAATTAAAGACACAAAGTGAGAGAAGAGTGCTTTTCTTCCAAATTAGATCTTAAACTGAGGTATTAAAGTGAGCATGGAGAAAATTAAACAAATGCAAAAGTTTTAATGAGGAAGCTTAGAATGGACAAAATTTCTGATTGGAGTTAGACAAAATTTAAATTCTTGGCTCTTTTTAGCTGTATGACCTTTGGCAAATTATGCATATTGGTAGCAATAAAACTCAACCCATAGGATTGCCTTATTGCTTTGAGCTAATGTGTGTATAACTTCTTTGACAAAATCCTTTGCTAATAGCATACAATAAATATTACCTAGTAATATTATTGGAATTTTGCAACAGAATTTGAAAGATTGTAAATGCAGATAATAAAATTAGAAAAGAATCAGTCTATTTGTATGAAAATAAAAATCATAAATGAGAAAAAATGTAGAGTAAATGTGATCTAATAATTACAAATTAACACAACAATATAACTTTATTTTTAATAATTGCATTAGCTAAAAATAAAGAAGTAGTTTATTCTAGTAATGGGACATTGAGAAAAATATTCTCATCTCATATTTTAGAATAATTATTTACATACAGAATATAGTGAAATTTATTTTATAATGGAAAATGTCACACATTTGCAAAAGTAGAATATATAATTAATCCAATATACTCATCTTTAACAATTATCAATTTATGACCTAATTGTTACAACTTAACTCCCAATATATATGATTATTTCATAGCAAATTTCAGATTTCATCCACAAATTAATTATAAAGACCAAAAATAATTTAAAGTAATTTCTTTATATAATTAAATATCTAGGTTGTGTTCAGATTTCTCCATTTCCTTCATAGTTACTTTATATTTGTAAAGAGTAATCCATATTATGGCATATCAGATATGTGGAATCATTCAATTAATGGACATTTACATTGTTTACAATTGTGAGGAGGGCTAAAATATATCAAGTGACTATAAGCATTCATGTACAAGCACTTTCGTGGGTATAGATTTTCATTTTTCTTGAATAAATATCTGAAAGTGGGGTAGCTGAATTATATGGAAAGTGCATATTTAACTTTAAACAAAACTGCAAACTGTTTCCCAAAATTACTGAATAATTTTGTATTCCCTTCCAAAATATATTCAAGTTCCAGCTCTACATTTTTTCTAACATTTGATATTTTCAGTCATTTTAATTTTATCCATTTTAGTGAATGTGTAACAGTATCTCATTATAGCTGTTAATTTGTATTTTCTAATGAATGACCACATTGAACATGTTTCATATGATTATGTAACACTTGTATAACTTCTTTCTTGAAGTACTTGTACAATCACTTTTTGCCCATGTTAACTGAGTGTTTTGTTTTCTTACTATTGAGTTATACAAATTCTGCATACGTATTATGAATGTAAATTTATAAAATGCACTTGAAATTATTTTTCTTTATTATTTGCTTGATATTGTCCTTCAAAGAGCTAATTTTTAAAATTTTGATTAAGTCCAATTTATCAATTTTTTCTTCTAAGATTTTAAATTTATGAAAATTTTGTTTAACCCAAGGCAACAGACTTTCCCCCTATATTTTCTTCTAGTATTTTTGGTTTTACCTTATGCAATTAGGTAAATGATTAATTTCAAGTTAATGTATACAGTGTACATAATAATGTATATGTATCTATTTCTATATAGTGTAAAAAATGTATATGTATCTATTTGTATATAGTGTTCATTTCTTTTTTCCCATGGGAATATGTAATTGTTCCAGTACTATTATTGAAAAGTCCATCCTTTTTCTTTTATGTATCTAAGAATTTTGTCAAAAATCAATTGAAAATATATATGTGGTATACTTCTGGACTCTTATTCTGTTCAAGTGGTCGGTATGTCCATGCATATAGACCAATTCCACACTCTTTGTTATTGCTATTTAACCAAAACTTTATAGGAGGTAAACTAGAGTAACTTGTTTTAATGTCTGGAGGATTTGTAGTGATGTCCCTCTTTTCTTCCTGATATTGGTAAATTGTGTCTTTTTCTCCCCCTCCCCATTCATATGGCTAGATCATTATCAGGTTTGAAAACTGTGATATAAACTTATAGAAGTAAAATGTTATTTCTCCTAAATTCATGTTGGTGTATATACCAAGAATTTCATATTGCATAACCTTTGACTCGAATAATTGAAGAAGAATGGAAACCAAGTGAATTTGAGGTATGAGAAAATTTGTTTTAGATAATCTCACTGCATTTAAAATTCAAAAGAATGAGAGAAGGAGGATAGAGAAATAGAGACATATATTAGTTTTTTTAACACTACATATCAAATTACCACAATCTTAATGTTTTGAAAATGGACTTAAGCATTGGCAGATTTTATGGCCCAAGGGGTGTCATGGAGCCAATCCACTGCAGATACTAAAGGACAACTGCATTTGGAATATTATTCAGCCTTAAAAAGGAAAGAAATTCTGACATTTGCTACAAATGGATGAACCTTAAAGGCACACTGTTAAGTGAAATAAGCCAGTTACAAAAAAACAAAAAAACAAACAAAAAAACAAACAAATATGAAACCACTTATATGAGGTACTAGAGTAGTCAAAATCATGGAGACAGAAAGTGGAATAGCAGTGTCCAGGAATGGGAACTAGCAACTTAATTGTTTAATGGATTCAGAGTTCACTTTCACAAGATGAAAAGAATTCTAGAGATGAATGGTAGTGATGATTGCACAATAATATAAAGGTGCTTAATGTTAATAAACTGTATACTTCAACTGCTTAAGTCGGTAAATTTTATATGCCATGTTACTACAATACAAAACAAAACAAGAACAAAACATAGCAGCAAAAAACACATAAAGAGAAATAAAGACTTTTCCAGATTAAAAATATCTTCAAGGAGTTCATTGCCACCAGGTAGCAAGAAATGCTAAAGGGCATCCTGTTATTTGAGATGAAATGACTAGACAGTAACATCAAAGTACATGAAATACAGTTGGCTAGTAAAGCTAAGTATATAGACAAATGCAGAATATTGTAACATGTTTAAAAAAACAAAAACAAACAAACAATAAAACAGAGGAATCTCAAACCAACAACCTATCTGTACAGTTCAGGGAACCAGAAAAAAAAATAGCCCACAATTAGCAGAAGGAAGAAAATAATAAAAGATTAGAGCAGAAATAAAGAAATAGAGAATACAAACACAATAGGGGGAAAAGCAAAGCTAAGAGGTTTTTTTTTTAATTAACTAAATTAACATGTCCTTAGATTAAGAAAAAAAAAGAGATTTAAATAGCTCATCTTAGAAATAAAAGAAGAGAGACATTACAATTGATGTCACATTTCCCCCACATACTTTCCCTGGCCGTTTATTGATTTCATTTTTTAGTAACCATGTGGTGTTTGTTTCAAAACCTTAATTTCCATTTCAGATTTCTTGTGCTTTTAATGCATGTCTATTTGCATAATTTAAGGTGCCCACAAGAATAAAATAGGCCACCTTCTGATGTTATCTTTCTCCTTCCAATCTGAACACATTTCTATACTCTCAAATATTAGTGAGTGGTAAAATATTAATGGCTATTGATTTGGTATTTTCTTAACTCCAACATATAAATCCCACTAGGTACTGTTCTTCCCATTTTCTAAGTGTCTCTCTTATAGGACTACTTTCAGGCCACCATTATCAGGCCACAATCATCTATCGCCTGAATTAAAGAAGCCTCCATACTTTTCTTATTGCTTCCATAGGTCCATTCTCTTTGCTGCAGCCAGAATGATTATTCTCAAGAGAGACTATGCTCATGTATTTTGCCTACTTAACACCTCAGTGGTTTTGCCTTGCCCTTAACAGAAAGTCCACTCTTTAAAGCGCCTTATAAAGCCCTTTGTAAGAGAGTCCCTTTAGCAGCATTCTCTTTCGATCACTCCTCTACATTCTTTATTTCTTCCAGCCATTCCTCTCCATGATCCAAACAATAGAATTGCTGCATATATCATTAATGTTTATTCCTGCTGTCTTTTCATATACAATTATTCCAGCCATGACCCTGTATTGGCCCAACTCCACCTACTCTGATGAATTCATAAAATTAGCAGAAATTTTAGAACATATTATTTTAGAAACTCAGTAATTATTTGGATAATTAAATAAAATACATACATTTAAATATTTAAGGAAAAACTAATATTTATTTCATCATGTTTGTACAATTTTGTAAAAAAAGTTTTTGTAAATTTGAAAGTGTTATTAATGACATAAAGTTATCAAAAACATACTCAAAATTTTAGATCCCATTCAAACATAATTTGATGTTATTTATTTAGAATTTCTCTGAGTTGTATATTAGAATATCATTAAATAAAATATACGATAAATTTTATAAAAATATTATTGACAAAAATCAATATATCTCTTATTTGCTCCCTTTTCCTTTTCATTACATGTGTTTTTTCAAAGTGGTTGATAACTTGCTGACACAGAGTTTCTCTAGAGGACTTTTATTATAATTTATATAACTTTTCACATGAGCAATAATAGGAGGGTTCATGTGGACTGTTGTGAGGAGAAAAGGGAATGATCATTTCTGAATTAATATGCCATATATTTTTGTATAATGTAAATAAAAATAAATTTTGTATAATAAAAATATATAATAATTTATTGGACTGTTCTATGCTATCTAATTTTATAGAAAATACTTGGAATAAACAATTATAAAATCTAAATGTCAATATCATAATTGTTTTGTTAGCTTGCTTATAGCTATCAATTAATATTTGAGTTTTACATCACCAGAGAAATGGTTATATTTTTATTTCTTTATATTTAGTAGAAAAGAATATTGTTTACTCGAGAATAGGCTGTTTTAGCACTTAGAAAACATTTTACTATTAGACATGCAATAAGTATTTTGATTACAAGTCCAACAACAAATGCAGTATTAATATAATTCTTATAGTATTAAAAAAAAGAATGTTTGCAAGTGTTAAACCTCAGATAAGCAAAGATATGGAATGGTAAGGACACTGAGCAAGCAGCCAGTGATTTTAGAAGAATATGCAGGCAAGCTGGATCATTTAGATAAACATTTCCTTACTTTCTGCCCCTCTCCATTCTTATTTTATTTTCAGAAGCAAAAGTGATTTCTTCATTTTGTTTGAATCAACCATGTAATTGTTGGCATCCCTCCATCTCATTTAGCTTTTCTTTTGAACCATATGGACCTTATGGACAAATGATCACATGTAGTTTCAGTTGATATGAACACAATTGTGAAGGTTACCCTTCCCGAATATTGCTGTTACTTGGAACATGGTTTATTGGCAGAGAATCAGCTCAGTCTGTATTGATTACAACTTAATGTCAATTGACCCTGCTTTTTGTTATCTAACTGAAAATTTTTCATATGCTGGGGAAATATAAAGGAGTATATACAAACTACTAATTTTTACAAGATGACACTATTATCCTACACATTCTATTATAAAATGTTTTCTCAGTTTATCCAATGAAACAACAGCCTAAACTACCAAATAAATATATTTTTTGTTCATAGATATCCTTGTACTAAGTTTATTAAGATTCAGAAATCTTACATAATTGGGATATAATTTTAACCCCTAAACTATTGCTTTCATTTTAGAAACCCAATAGAAAAATTATATCACCTCAAGCTTTATTTAAAAAGAAAAAAATCTGAAAAAAAAATCCATTCCCAGTGCATTTTCCTTTCTGAAATAAAATTATTTGTTTTTATTCTTCTATTGTTTGGTAGCTCCATCACTGGTAGATAAAATGTTCATAGTACTTATATTACCCATAACTATACTATTTCAGGTGGAAGTAAAATGAATTTTATGTTGTCATTTGTTTGTTCACATTCCACAACCTTGATTTCTCTTCAAAGAGAGATGAAGCTGTTGCTGGAGCGAAGGATTTTCAAAACCTGGAGCAAGTTAAGCTCCCAGTGAGCAGGGAGTTTATAGGACTTCTGTCTGTTATGCTGACAGATCCTCACTAGCCTAAGCAGCATTTCTCTTCAGGGCAGCCTAAAATTTACAGTTCTATTAGGAGGTAGGATATGACGGGGTTCCCATATGACTTTCCTTTCTCACTATAGTCATATATAACTTCATCATTATTTTTTGGCCCAGCCATCCTAACCACTGAGAACATTAGCACAACAAAAAAGGGTTGGCAGCGGAATAGTTTATTGGTTCAAACTATTTGACAGGCCAAAGTGAATTAATATTTTAAAAAATAAAATTCAATCTTTTACAAATAAACTGCAATCAAGTTCTCTGCCTGTGATCATAGGAGTTCACTTAGAAAAAAACAAAACATATCTTCAAACTGAGGAAACTTCTGGGCTGTCATTTTAGCTAAACGACTATGGGCCTCTCTTCAATCAAACATGTCATACATGTACCCATGATGGCATGGATACATGATGATATTTTAGAAGAAATTATTATTTTTATCTCTTAAAGAACAATGTATTTTTCTCTCATATTGACTACACATCATGGAAAGAAAGGGAAAAATATTTGTCTCTACAAAATAAATACTTTAAATAATTTGTCTTTAAGTTTTCTGTCATATTTTTTTGAAAATTAAAAGGTTAATGTTTCCTTGCTTGTTTCACTCTTACCAGGGCAGCTTTTGCTTTGATTCACACCACAGGTGCTTTACCAATGAGTGTGTCATATCTAGGTGAACGTGGTGTTTGGTGTGTAGATCAATGTGGCTGACTCTAGCAGTGACAACAAAGGTCGATAACTAAAGTTCCCTCATCGCCCACTGTGATGAATGTAAAAATCCAGACTGGTAATGTTTCTGGTGTATTTGGACTTTGCCAATAAATAACATTTCATAACATTATTTAAAGATTTTATAGGGTTTTTTCCTTAACACATTGTAGTTATAAAATGAGAATTTTAAAAAAGCTCATATAAACTTCCTTTTTCATCCCTATATTTAAAATGTAAGCTTATGGTTTATGGGTTATGAATGAACTCATTAATTAAGGTCTTTGTCATATGTAATTAGTTGTAATCAATATCTCCTTAGGTTTTTTTCAACCTTTTAGTAAATATAATATTCTTAAATTTTACTTTCATGTTGAATCTGAAAAGGTACTAATGATCAACAAATTATGGTTCTTGTTTTACAGAGATGGAAAGTAAAGCCAGTAAAAATTAGATGACTCATTATGGTTGCATAATTATATGCAGAACTGAGCTTAAGGCTAATTTTTTTAAATTCTTAGGCCAATGGAGATGATTCCATGGACTCAAATGTTATCAATTTATTAATGTAGTTGATTACTTAGTTCAGAAAGTCACCAGAGTGCTTGTTTAAAGAACTAAATACTTATGTATATTTAATTTACTCTCTTATAATCTATATTGGTAAGAGCTAATGCTATGGCTACTGCCAAGAAGGTATGTGTAGGCCAACAAATGTTAGACACTGACTATTCATGAAACTGTCCATTTCTTGAATTAAATTCTTAGATCCCTTTTTTTTGTATAAGCCTTATGATGGCTATTTACACCTTGCTTAAAGCCTTTTAGTTGTCCTTTAGACTTAATCACTCAAGGACCTATTAATGTGGTGACTTGATCTAGTAAAATAATTCACATTTCAGCAGAATTTATATTCTTAAAGTAGGGTAAGAAGTTTTGGGGGGGATACATTCTGGTGGGCCTTCGGCGGTCAGTACATCTATTGCTATTTAGTCTAAGAAAGTGAAGAGCTAGCACTTTGAATTCATGTTACCCTAAGACTGAGCGAGTATTAAGACAAGATAAATGGAAATAAAAGCTTGCTTTTTAAATTAAATGGAATTAGTATATGTCTTTTCATTTCCCAAAGCTGACTCATCTTCATACTATAAAGTCAAGCATGGTTTTTCAACCAGATAGTAATCTACTAGTATAATTTAAAATTATAAATGTTAGATATCAGTAGTCATTTGTTATATGTTCTATAAAGGTCACATTTATTAAAGTTTATTCTCCATGTGATAGTACTGCTGAGTGTTGGTTGGAGAGGAGGAAAAAAGTTTTCAATCTTTTTGTTTGTGACAGGACATTGAGAATACTCATATTTCTTATTTTAAAATATCCACTCAGCTTAGAAATAGTGAACAAATATACTTTTATTTTAATTTTAAAATGTTTATTTTAAATGCAAATTAAAACAACAATAAGATATCACCTCATTCCTTTCAGAATGGCTATCATCAATAAATAAATAAACAGCAAGCATTGGTGAGGATGTGGAGAAAAAGGAACCCTCCTGCACTGTTGGTGGGAATGCAGACTGGTGCAGCCACTGTGGAAAGCGGTATGGAGTTAGCTCAAAACATTAAAAATAGAACTGCCTTTTGACCCAGCAATCCCATTTCTGGGTATATATCCAAAGAAACACTAAGCAAATATTTGTAAAGATACATGCACTCCTGTGTTTATTGCAGCATTATTTACAACAGCCAAGATATGGAAGCAACCAAAGTGCCCATCAATAGGCAAGTGAATAAAGAGGTGGGACATATATACAATGGGGTATTACTTGGTCATTAAAAAAAAGAATAAAATCTTGCCTGGCTGGTGTGGCTCAGTGGTTGGGCATTGACCTATGAACCAGGATATCACAGTTCAATTCCTGGTCAGGGCACATGCCTGAATTTTAGGCTCAATCCCCAGTAGGGGGCAGAAAGCAGATAATCAATGATTCTCTATCATTATTGATGCTATTATCTCTCCCTCCCTCTCCCTTCCTCTCTGAAATAAAAAAAATATAGCCCTAGCCGGTTTGGCTCAGTGGATAGAGCGTCAGCCTGAGGACTGAAGGGTCCCGGGTTCGATTCCGGTCAAGGGCATGTACCTAGGTTGCAGGCACATCCCTGGTGGGGGGTGTGCAGGAGGCGGCTGATCGATGTTTCTCTCTCATAGATGTTTCTGACTCTATCCACTCTCCCTTCCCTCTCTGTAAAATATCAATAAAATAT